>NW_005871496.1:615565-616676 GCF_000147115.1 Myotis lucifugus
GGTCCCAGATTGCAAGAGGGCACAGGCTGGGCTGAGGGGACCCCCCCCCCCCAGTGCACAAATTTTTGTGCACCGGGCCTCTAATATGTATATATATATATATATATATATATATATATATATATATATATATATATTTGATTTCAGAAAGGAAGGGAGAGGGAGAGAGACAGAAACATCAATGATGAGAGAGAATCATTAATTGGCTGCCTCCTGCATGCCCCACACTAGGGATTGAGCCCCCAACCCGGGCATGTGCCCTGACCAGGAATTGAAACGTGACCTCCTGGTTCATAGGTCGATGCTCAACCACTGAGCCATGCCAGCCGGGTGTTGGTTATTGTTGTTTTAAGGAATCCTAAGCTGTCTACATCACCCCAAACCTTAGCTAGTGCACCCTTCCCCCTTTAGACAGGATGCTCCATTTCCCCCAGCCTCAATCCGGCTCAACTAGTATTTGTTAGTGCTTCCAATTCACATCAGTCAGTGGCTATGAATGGTTAAAAAGTATACACATCTGTCTTACAGACCAGACCTAAGACAATGGTCTCCAACCTTTTTTTTTTTTTTTTAAAGCAGTAGAATGCCTTTCTGAGCTCCTGCAGGACCCCAGTGTACCAAAGAGAGGAAAGGCAGAGGTCTTCTGTTCGAAGAAGAGAATTTACTTCCTCTGTCCATCCCATCCCCGGTGGCTGTTGAGGCGTCTCTTTTGCCCTTCAACCTCCATGAAACCCACCCGGAAACTCCAGCCTGTGAGGCATCTCGGCTGCTAGGTTATCTGCTTTTCACTGTCACACAGTAGATCCTTCCTGTCATTTCTCCATCCCCTACCCACAGTGGCAGTGGCTTTCCTGTTCTCTGGGTCTGTACTCAGTGGAAAACGAAGCCCAGCACCTGGCTTCTCAGCTGGGGCCATCGGGAGGTGCCAGGGTTCACACCCTGTACTCCTGGCGAAAGGTCCAGGCACCCAGAGGCCAGGCAAGGAGACACGCAGCCTGGACGCAGGGGGTTCCGGTGGGCAGCAGACAGGGTCAACCACAGGCCGTGCACTTAGAAGGCCTGGCGAAAGAGAGCGAGCTGGGGTGGAGAGGCAGGGAGCTCAGCCCTTTGC
>NW_005871496.1:616776-620125 GCF_000147115.1 Myotis lucifugus
AGGGAAACATCAATGTGAGAGCAAAACATTGATGGGCTGCCTCCTGGCTTATTATGTTGATCATCTCTCCTTTGTGTCTGTTTTTCTCCTTTCTTTTATTCCTCTTCTTTTAAAGTTCTTTGATTTTTGTTATGTTCCCTTTCCCCCCTTATACTTGTTTCCTTATCTACATGGCTTATGTTGACTCCCACTTATATGTAATTAACTCCTGTATTAAATACCTGAAGCTTATGGCTGATTCTCAATCACTCTCCATGAAATTCCTAATGTCACATTTTTATTTAGAAAAGAGGCAAGGAAGTGGAGTTTTAAATTTACACATAAATAATACACAGAAGTTCAACTTTACCTTGATTTAACATGTAATAATTCAAAGTAGTAGTACAGTAAAATCAGTTGGATGCTAAGTAAATATGTTAACCACATGGTCAGACTTTCCTGTTCTCCTACTGCCTCATAGTTATGGGATTTACTTAGGTGGAAATGCTGTCAGCTTAAAACACAGCTCTCATGGCTATCTTCTCCAGCTTCCTCTTTTCTTTTCTTTTTTTCTGTTGTGACATGATGGCTGCACCTGAGGCCCAGAAGTAGAACCATACTGTCTCCTCCTTCTTTTCTTCCCTTCTGGATTTTTCATCTCCCTATCTCAGTGGTCGGCAAACTGCGGCTTGCGAGCCACATGCGGCTCTTTGGCCCCTTGAGTGTGGCTCTTCCACAAAATACCACGTGCGGGTGCGCATGTACAGTGCGATTGAACTTCGTGGCCCATGCGCAGAAGTCGGTATTTTGTGGAAGAGCCATACTCAAGGGGCCAAAGAGCCGCATGTGGCTCGTGAGCCGCAGTTTGCCAATCACTGGTCTAGTTGAATGGTGGTTTGTTGAATTCAATGGATTTCCATTGAATTAATATCAGAACTTAAAAAATATATATAACCTGGAATTCCACTATATAAACACAATAAAAACGGAACTATGCTGGGAGCTGGGAGGTTTGGGGGCAGGTGGGAGCAGGCCTTGGAGGGTGGCAGATACGGAGTCTTGCCTGCTTGCCTTTCTCCCAACCTTCTCCTCACACTGCGGTCCCTTGTAAAGTCCCACACGCCACGCCCTCTCTCTGAGCCTCCATCTCCTCATCCCCCGAGTGGGCATGCTAATACATAGCCCTGCAATTAGAGCAGAGTTGTAACTATCACATTTTGGAAAAGTATATTGTGCTTTAAACGCTGCTCCTTTTGCTGTGCTCCCCGACACGAGCAGTCAGAGCGGCTGAAAGGAGGGGACGGGTCTCTCTTCCCTCAGCACCAGGGGTAGAGCCCTGGGCTGGACTCACGTGTGAATGCGCTCTGAGGGCTCTGAGGACCGTCCTCCTCGCTGTCCTCAACCCCCCCACCTCTTCCAGGCCCTTCTATTCTAACTTTGGTCCTCCTCCCAGGCTCTACCGGGGGTGGGGAACCTTTTCTCTGCCAAGGGCCATTTGGATATTTACAACATCAGTCGAGGGCCATACAGAATTACCAACTTAAAAATTAGCCTGCTCTATTTGGTCAGACATTTAATCAGCTCACCCCTAATGCCTGGGCAGGGCCAGACCAAATGATTTCTCGGGCCGATCTTGCCCGCGGGCCGGATGTTCCCCACCCCTGGTCCAAGCTACCCTCCACACCAGCGATTTTCAACCGGTGAACAGCAAGAATTTTTCAAACATGCAAAATCTGACGACCTAGTCAGGGGCGCTATCCTCCTTTCCCTTAAATTGTCAAATAAAAAAAATGACAGCAGCCAACACAACCAAAGCCGTCGTTGTGAATAAATCAAAATTGTACCTATTTTATTTGTTAGATCAGTAAAAAGCCATTAGTATATTTCTGGTGTGCCACAGAAGCTGAGCAATGGTTATGGGTGCCGTGAGAGGAAAAGGGTTGGAAATCGCTGCTCCACACTGAAGTTTTTTCCTGGAACCCCAACTACACTGACCACCCCCCTCCCGTGTATCTACAAGGCCTCTCTGCCTCTAGACTCAAACCCGCGCTCCCCGAGCCCCACAGCACCGAGCCCAGCTCCCAGCTCCTAGCGTAGCTGGGCCTCTCTCTCTTCAGAGTGCTCGCCCCAGCATGCGCAAGCAGCACAGTCTCTCCTCTTCCCGTTGAGTCAAAGGCCCCCCTTTCCAGCAGGCCTTGCCTGGCACCCTGTTGCTTCACTCCCGAGACTCACTGCTCTATTCGTACCAAATGCACAAGGTCTCGGGTGCTGCTGAGGTGTGCACACGGCTGGGCCTCACACACACGGGGCGTCTCTGAGTGCTGCGACTATGACATTATTTTTCTCTTCTGCACACACAGGTGCTCCGCAAACATTTGTTCAACGGAATTGACTCTCCCCAGATTTCAATCAAAACAATTAATCTTGTCCTGCATTTGGATAGTAACACTTACACCAGTATAATGAGATGATACTCTTTCATTTAGGAAAAAGACTAAAAATATTTTCACCAGAACTCCAGTTCTGCACTTACAGTTGCCCATCAACAGCTCTATTTAGATGATTTACAGCTTATTTATTCCCTCACTCAACGTTTTTAGGTGCACGTTCTGAGCCTGGTGCTGCCGGAGATATTAAAGAAAAATAAGACACTGAAAAAAATAAACATTTTAAAAATACACTGTTCTTGCCCTAGCTGGTGTGGTTCAGTCGATAGAGCATTGGCCTATGGACCAAAGGGTCCCAGGTTCTAGTCCAGTCAAGGGCATGTAGCTTGGTTGCAGGCTCCTCCCTGGCCTGGGCCCTGGTGGGGCTCATACAGGAGGCAACCAATCGATGTGTTTCTCTCAGATTGATGTTTCTTTCTGTCTTTCCCTCTCCCTTCCACTTTCCCTAAGAATCAATGGAAAAATATCCTCGGGTGAGGATTAACACAAAAATAAACAAACAAACAAACAAACAAAAAAAGACTGTTTTCAAGAGGTTGATGTTTTATGAGGGAAACACACATTTGGGTAAGTGTAGTAAGAAAGTAAGAGCAGGTATCATGTGAGAATGGCAGAGGGACGTTCACCATAAACCCTTTCTTCTTTTCCGGGAGACATACATATAGGGGCATGGACTAGAGGAAAGAACACACAAAGGTAGCATGGAGTAGCAGGAAGTCACACACAGGAGGCATGGAGTAGCAGGAAGAACACATATAGGAGGCATGGAGTAGCAGGAAGAACACACATAGGAGGCATGGAGTAGCAGGAAGAACACACAAAGGTAGCATGGAGTAGCAGGAAGAACACATATAGGAGGCATGGAGTAGCAGGAAGACACACACATGGGGGCATGGAGTAGCAGGAAGACACACACAGGTGGC
>NW_005871496.1:620503-659995 GCF_000147115.1 Myotis lucifugus
ATGGAGTAGCAGGAAGACACACATAGGTGGCATGGAGTAGCAGGAAGAACACACACATGGGGGCATGGAGTAGCAGGAAGAACACACATAGGGGGCATGGAGTAGCAGGAAGAACACACATAGGTGGCATGGAGTAGCAGGAAGACACACAGGTGGCATGGAGTAGCGGGAAGACACACAGGTGGCATGGAGTAGCAGGAAGACACACACATAGGGGGCATGGAGTAACAGGAAGAACACACATAGGAGGCATGGAGTAGCAGGAAGACACACACAGGTGGCATGGAGTAGCAGGAAGACACACACAGGTGGCATGGAGTAGCAGGAAGAACACACATAGGAGGCATGGAGTAGCAGGAAGACACACACAGGTGGCATGGAGTAGCGGGAAGACACACAGGTGGCAGGGAGAACAGGGGGAGACAGAATCTTCACTTTCTGGCCTGCCACCTTGCCAACTGTTTACCCTTTGAGTCCCTACTTCTTCTGCTAGAAGCTGTGAATATGAAAAACAAAGTAATCTAGTAGAATATGTTTTAAACACTTTGCATAAACTGCAACCCTAAGTACAAGCAGCTTTTTGTATACAAGTACTGCTAAGCCATCCCCTCCTGCCAACCTGCCTGCTCCCCCAAAACGTCTTGTTCAGATCCAGGTCACTCCCAATCAGACCTTTTTTTTTAATTTTTAATTTTTTTATTTTTATGCTTTTATTTTCAGATTTCCTGCAAGAAAGGGACATTCCCTTTAGAATTTTTTTTAAATCTTGATTCTTCCCTTTTCCTCATCCTTAACTTCTTACCTCTCCAGACCTTTTTTTTTTTTTAATCCTCACCCGAGGATATTTTCCCATTGATTTTTTAAAAATATATTTTATTGATTTTTCACAGAGAGGAAGGGAGAGGGATAGAGAGTTAGAAACATCGATGAGAGAGAAACATCGATCAGCTGCCTCCTGCACACCCCCAACTGGGGATGTGCCCACAACCAAGGTACATGCCCTTGGCCAGAATCGAACCCGGGACCCTTCAGCTCGCAGGGCGACGTTCTATCCACTGAGCCAAACCGGTCAGGGCATCCCATTGATTTTTAGGGAGAATGGAAGAGAGAGGAAAAGACAGAGAGAAACATCTATGTGAGAGAAACACATTGATTGGTTGCCTCCTGTACGCGCCCTGACCAGGGCCCTGGCCGGGAAGTAGCCTGCAACCGAGGTACATGTCCTTGACCAGAATCGAACCCAGGACCCTTTGGTCCTCAGGCCGATGCTCTATCCAGTGCCAAACCAGCCAGGGCCCAATCAGAATCTTGAAATCATCGTTGACACCTTCTTCCCCACTCTTCACACCAGTGTCGCCAAGTCCTGTCCACCTGCGTGTACTGTTCCTCGCATCCTGGTCTTCCCTTTTCATCGCTCACTGCCTCGTCTGGCCTTGTCATGGTGCCTCTCACTCGGACTGGGTGACAGACCTTCTGCCCCTGGGCATCTCAGTTCCATTCCTTCCATCCTGTAGATGTCTCTCCCTACAGCATCGCTTTCTTTAGATTATTCCCCCACACAAATACCTGCAGAGCAACGTCCAAACCTTAAGCTTGACATTTAAGGCTTTGGGCAATTTGGCTCTATCTTATTTACCTGAACCTGTAACATCAACTGGACTGGGTTCCTGAACTCTGTCTCCAGGACAAACATTCCGAAGCTCAAACACACGTAACTCATTGTCATTTGCTGTGGCCTCTTCTGGTCTAACCGAGCCTCAGGGAGAGAAGTGGGCATACAAAGAAAGCGCAGTTCCTGTGTGGGACAGGTGCCATTTCCCCACTGAGAACGACCTCCCCCTCCTATTCATTCTTAAGACCATGCTAACAGACCTCCTCCTCTGGGAGGCCTTCCCTGAGGTCACCTCTTCTGAGCACCGATCGCACCCTTTGTGCTAAGTAGATCAGTGTTCCCCTGAGATCCTGACTCAGTGAGTCTGAGGTGGGGCCAGAGAATGTACATTTATTTCGAACGGGTTCCGATAGCAGGGGCCTGGGGACCTCACATGGAGCACTGCTGCTATGAAGAACCTGGTCCTAGCATTTATTCTTCCACTGCACACTCAACTCCTTAAGGGCAGAACACATACATTCCATCTCTTTGTGGATCAGCCCCCAAACCCCACAGTTAATTGCACAGCACACAGGAAGTGCCCGCTTTGACTGGTTCAGAGTATCTGCCAGGCGTGTTCTTACATGGTGCTTACAGCAGCCCGCCAGGGGGGAGAAAGGCAGACTGTCGGGAAAGAATCAAAGTCACCGCAGAGCCGAGCCCGGCTGGCACTGGCTCAGGTTTGCAGCCATGGGCACTCCACCAGGGGTCTCCTGCACTGGCTCCCTGGGCTGGCGCTGAACTGAGGGCCCAGCCAGCGGGACTCAGGGGTTGAGTGTTGACCTAGGAACCAGGAGGTCACGGTTCCATTCCCGGTCAGGGCATGTGCCCAGGTTGTGGGCTCCATCCCCAGTAGAGGGGTGCAGGAGGCAGCCAATCAATGACTCTTTCTCATCATTGATGTTTCTATCTCTTTCTCCCTCTCCCTTCCTCTCTGAAATCTATTAAAAAATTATTTTAAAAAAAAGAAAATGTGGGGGAAGGAATTGACATTTATTGGACAATTACTCTCTGCCAACTTCTGGGCTGGGGGTGTAGACATCATCTCAGGGGTCCGGGAAGTATGGTAAGTGGTCCCCCAAGTGCAAACACTGAGGCCCAGGACACCATGTTTTATGCACAGCACAGAAGAGGCAGAAGTGGCCAGACAAATTGGGAGGAAATGACTTTAACTGACTGCAGGTCAATTACGTGGCCAGCTGCACTGTTCCAGATGCTTTCACCTACATGGTCTCGTTTAATGCCCACAACGACCTGGCAGAGGAGAGCTCTCTGCACCCGTGTGACAGGCGAGGCAATCGGCTCAGAGAGGTCAGACTGTTTGCCCAAAGCCACACAGCAGAGGAGAGGAGAGGAAAAGCTGGCATTCCTGTCTGTCTGACCCTGCAGCCCGTATGGTGTCCCAGCCCTGTCCCGTGGCCATGTCCCGGGGTCTCTGCACAGCACACGTGGCCCCAGGGCTCCACATCCCCTGGTCCCTGCCAACACCCTGTGAACCTGAGCCACCCCACTCCCTTCAGATACTCTGAGCCTCGCTCTGTTCTCGCCCTGAGGACTGACTCCAGACTGCTCCTGGGTACTAAGGGTGTGCAGGCAAGAGGAGGAATTCGCAGGGGAGACCGGAGCCTTAGGTCAGCCGGGCGACGGGAGGGCCTGGGTGGGGGGCCCGGAAGGCTGCGTCCACCAGGCCACTGGGAGGTGGAGCCTTGCAGAGGGAGCTTCCTGAGAAGCTCAGGCTGCTCCCTACGCACAGACACTCCCCTTCACCGACCCTCCCAAGGACAGGCCTCCCCGACATAGACAGGAGGGGAGTGGGGCGGCTCAGGTTCAAGGTGACACACCCGCACACAGAGCCATCCTGTCACTTGTGTCCAGACCCTCCCACAGGGGAGCACATGTGCACAGGGGCCGGCCACAGCCCCCACGGAGGGCTGCTCACGCCCACATTCCCACCCACCCACAGGGGTGCAGGGGGTGCAACCTGCACCAGCCACTTTGGAGGTACCAGGGAGTGTCAGGAAGGATGGGGAGAGTGGGTGGCATTTCCGCCATCGCTGCCAGGCCCGCCCCCTGCCCCCCCAGCAGCCATCAGGAGTCTCGTTCTCAGAAGGGGCTCTGGTTCCTTAGCTGCGACTTGTCCTTTCCCCAGGCTCAGCCTAGTCCTCTCTGGCCTGTGCCTGGAGGCCTGGGGCGGGGGAGGGGCGGGGGTGGATGTCAGTGGGGGAGGGGGCAGGCGGAAGAAGGATGGACCTCAGGAGTCTGTCTGTCTAGGCCAGTGGTTCTCAACCTTCCTAATGCTGCGACCCTTTAATCCAGTTCCTCATGTTGTGGTGACCCCCAATTTCATTGTTACAAATTAAACACAATTAAAGCATAGTGATTCATCACAAAAACAATATGTAGTTATATATGTTTTCCGATGGTCTTAGGCGACCCCTGTGAAAGGGTCGTTTGACTCCCAAAGGGGCTGCGACCCACAGGTTGAGAACCGCTGGTCTAGGGCTTCTGGGCTGGCCTGGAGGTCACAGGAGCTCAGGCCTCAGCTTTGCTGCCCCCCGTGGTAGCCCAGACAGTGGGAGAAAGGGCCTCATCCAACTCGGATCAGGGTTCCCTGGCCTTCAAGGTGCCAGGAATGATGGTGGGAAGCCTGATTCCCGAAACGCCAGAGGAGGTGAGGGGTTGGGTGACCAAGGTCTGGAGTGGTGGGCGCAGCAGACTCAGGCTTGGCCAGGGCTCACACCCTGTTCCCAGCGACCCCATGGCTTGGGCCTTCTCCGGGGCAGGCTCCCCGCACGAAATATTTCTCCTGCCCCAAATCTTTACAAAGAGGTGTGTGTGTAAGATGGGAGTGAAGAGAGGGCCGGTGGGGACGCCTGAGAGGGAAGGGGAGTGTTGGGAACGACAGACGACCCCAGCTGCCACCATGGTGGCCGGAGAAGGTTTCGGGAGAGGGTCCCTCCTGCCCACACCATCCAGCCCACGTTCGCAGGGGCCAGCATGCTGCCCCCCAGCTGCCCCCCTCTGCTCATGCTGGAGGAGGGTAGAGTGGCCTGGCGACCTTACCGTCTGGGGGGGGCTGCCCACAGTCATCTCCACATAGTAGCCCTGACCGGACTTGCCCCTCAGGTTGTCCACCATCTCCACGAAGCTGCCCCTCCGGCCGGGCTCGTCGGGCTCCTCGGTGTCCCGGGGCAGTCGCAGGCCCAGGGGGGTGCCCCCTAGCCCGCTCCGCAGAGGCAGCCGGATGCCAGGCTGGGCACAGCGGGTGGGCAGCACTGCCCAGCCCATCCACAGCAGGAGCCAGGGCAGTGCTGGGGCCATCGCGGCCCGGCCTCCAGGCCCTCAGGGCTCACTCGGGCCCACGTCCGTCCCTATGGTCTGACCCCCACTCTGGGTGCCGGCGGTTTCTCAGGAAAGCGAGCTGTGCAGCATCGGGGCTCCTGCGGGCCTTGGACCAGCCCGGCCCCGCCGTGGGATGGCAGGAACGATCGGCAGAGCGAGCGAAGGGGAGACGGATCCCAGCTACATCTGGCCAGAGGCGTGCAGCCTCAGCACAGGTCGGGGAGAGGCCGGCCTGGGCCCCCTGGGGGCGCTGGGAGGGGCGAGCATGGCAGGTCGGCAGCGCTGGTTTCCCGGGGCTCCTGGCAGGTCGGTGGCGGTGGCGGGGAGAGGCATGGGCTCCTGCAGCTGCACCGCCGGTCAGGCCACCATCACCCAGCTCCCACTCCCAGGCAGGCTGGGGAGGCGGAAAGACTTGTGGCGGTGGCTGTCAAGCGAGGCTTCGCTGTTCCATGGGATCGCTGGGAAGTGTAGTCTTCCCAGCAGCAGCCAGCTTCCGGGGCTGGTGAGGGGTCTGGGATGCCCTCTGCTGAGCTGGAGTCCACCCTGCAGCACCTGGCGGGCGGGAGGACCCACGAGCAGAGAGTGGTGCCGACCTCGCATTCTGTCAGTCCTTCGTCTTGCATTTATTAAGCACCCACTGTGCGCCAGGCATTCTGCCAGGCCCTGCAGAATAAAGGCACATGCACCGCGCAAAATGCGGTGGCTCCAAGGAGTCAGGGTTCAGGATACAGCGATTAATGTTATTAGTACTACAACTTGGGAGAAAAAGTACACTGACAGAATCAGAAGAGAAGTCACAGACTAGAAGGTAACATTTGGCACACAATAGAGGGACAAAAAGTAAATTTCTATAATACAAGGAATCAATAATCCCCCCCAACAACCTGGTAGACATATGAATAAATAATTTAAACTGGTAATTAATAGAAGAAATTCAAATGGTCAATAAACATGAAAAAAAGCTTAACTTCATTCATAGTGAAGTAATGCAATTAAATCAACATTTAGATAACATCATTATTCATTATTTTTTTTCTCATGTTGGTAATATCTGGTGTTTTGAAAGTGTTGGTTGGGCTGTAAATTATTCTTTTTTTTTCTTTTTAAAAATTATTCTGTTTTTATAGAGAAATTTGGCAATGTCTATTAAAATGTAAAAAACATACTCTGAGCAATGTCAATTCTAGAATTCTATACAAAAATAACAGTATTTCAAATACAAAAATTTCAAAACAAAATAAGTGATTATCAATAAGTGAATGAGACATTCATTGACTGGAATGCTATGAAAGCATTATAAAGAATAGAGTGCCGTCCTAGCCGATTTGGCTCAGCAGATAGAGCTTCGACCTCCGGACTGAAGGGTCCTGGGTTCAATTCCAGTCAAGGGCTCATGCTCGGGTTGTGGGCTGTGCAGGAGGTAGCCGATCAGTGATTCTCTCTCATCATTGATGTTTCTATCTCTCTTTCTCTTCCTCTCCTTTCCTCTCTGAAAAATCAGACAGAGGCGGAAAACCAGGACTACAGGCTTTATTAGAGGAGAAGGACCTGCCGGGCTGTCTCGCAAGGGGAGCACAGCAGCACGTGCAGGGGTGAGCACGCCTTTTGAGGGGCGGAATGGGAAGGGGTGGGGGCTTAGTGTACTCGGCGCACACTGATTGGTGGCTTACTGCATGGTCCATATAGGACAAGGGCTTAGGGTATTTGGCAGGTGCGGATTGGTGGTCCAATGTATAGTCCATATAAGGTACCTGGTTAGTCACGCAGGTATTTCTGGGCTGCAGGTTACATCATACTCCGCCCACCAGTTGGGGGAAGGGAGGATCCATCACTCTCTGAAATCAATAAAAATATGTTAAAGAAGAAAAAAGAAAAGAAAAAACAATAGAGTGCTCTGGCCGGCATGGCTCAGTGGAGAGAGTGTCGGCCCGCTTACCAAAGGGTCAAGGGTTCGATTTCTGGTCAAGGGCACATACAAGGTTCAATCCCCACCCTGATTGGGGAGCCTGCTGGAGGCAACCAATTGATGTGTTTCTCTCACATCGATGTTTCTCTGTCTCTCCCCCCTCCCTCCCTCCTTTCCACTCTGGAAAGGCAATGGAAAAAAATACCTCGGGTGAGGATTAACAACAACAGACTGGAGTAACTTCTTTTAAAAACAAGTATTTTTATTGATTTCCGAGAGGAAGGGATAGGGAGGAAAAGATAGAAACATCTATGATGTGAGAGAATCATTGATCAGCTGCTTCCTGCACCCTCCCCCTGAGGATTGAGCCCGAAACCTGGGCATGTGCCCTGACCGGGAATCGAACCATCAAACCACTGAGCCAAGCCGGCAGGTCTGGAGTAACTTCTTATGAAATTTACCTTGGAAACTGTATATGACATGTTAATTGCAAAGAGCCCATTGTAGAACAATAAGTACATTATGACCTCATTTCTGTAAAAATTAAAAAGTATGCACATGTTTGCATATAAATTTACATCCACATAAACATGAAAAGGTCTGATAGACAGGAACCAAAAGTGGTTTCCTCCAAAGGGTGGGATTCATGTCTTCCTTCGTTTGCTCATTCATTCATTCATTCAGTCAGCCAATCATTCACTCATTCATTCTTCAGCCAATGTTTTTTGAGTGCTTACTGCGTTCTATCTAAGCACTGTTTAGGCACTGTGGATGTAACAATATGGACAAACCTCCCACCCTCATGCAGTTTACAGACAATAAAGAAAGGGAGACAGACAATAAAGAAATAAATATCCAGTATTTCAGGTGGTGACATGCTGTATGGAGAAAAATAAAGCAGAGGGGAGAAGGGTGGGCAGCTTGCAGTGTGAAATAGGGTGGATTGAAAGTGTAGAGGGAACATTTCACATCTTTATATAATTTTCTTTAAATGGCAGGATTAATGAGTGTTTTCTTTCTTATTATGTGGTTGATTATTTTGTATATTATAAGTAAACAGCATGAAACAAGAATAAATGTTTTAACAGTGGAATTTCTGACCTGGGGGTAGGGCATAACATTTGAGACTAACGGGGTTTTTTCCTCCCCTGTCTTTGAAAAATCATCCCTATGTATCCCTGACTGGAGAAGGAAACCTACTGTGTGAAATCCCATCTCTCTTCCTCACTTACTGGGCATATTACCAGCACATCCGTGGGTGTCATTTGTGTTATTTCCCCCCAAAGACTTGCTTTCTTCTTCTTTTTTTAATATATTTTTATTGATTTCAGAGAGGAAGGGAGAGGGAGAGAGAGATAGAAACATCAATGATGAGACAGAACCACTGATCGGCTGCCTCCTGGGGATCGAGCCCACAACCTGGGCATATGCCCTGACCGGGAACCGAACCGGTGACCTCTCGGTTCCTGGGTCAACGCTCAACCGCTGAGCTACACCCGGCTGGGCAAGACTTGCTTTCTTAATTATGTTAGCCTAAGGGCATTTAAACATTGGTTTGCATTTCTGAGTACAAACCGATAGGGAAACCTGATAAAATGCAAATTGCTTATCTGTGTGAGGTAATCCCATTAATTCCACAATGACCCTTATTTTATTAGTTCTCCCCACGACAGAGCGAGGGACACATGCTAAGGGACAAAAGGTAAGAGTTTTGACGGCTATTAAAGTCTACCAAATTGATTGCAAGTTCTGAAACATAGGGAGCAAGTCCACAAGAGGTTTTTTGAGTCCCTGTTTTGTGCAAGGTTTGTGATGTAAACTGGCGAGCCCTTCGAGTTCCTTGCAGTCGGTGTCTGGCTTCTCTGAGACTCTTAAGGAGAGTGGAAAGGAAGGGGGAGCGAGGCTTTGTCATGTGCAGGCAGAATAAAGGAAGTCTAGGCAGACCTGCCACGGCAAGATTTAAGGTTAAACATGAGGAAGGACTACGTTCTGGGAATCTGGCTGGGGATCTGCAGGAACAACAACCTGGTCTCCTCATTCTGGAATCGGCCCGAGTGGCCCTGGGACTAGTTTGGGGAGTTAGTGGGAGCCAGATGCCTCTCCACAGTGGAACTTATCAGGAGCTTCTCTGGGTGTGCCCCTCTCCTTTCAACCAGCAATGTAACTAACGGTGGGGAATTGTAACCCACCCCACCATTTTTTGACACTTTCTGTAAAAGCTGACTCTAATATGTACATAGCTTGTAGAGAACAGCATGCTTGTATAAGAATCCTAGGAACTAACTTCAGAAGATGCAGACTCCGGCCTCCAGTCATCCCAGTTCTGGGAGACTGGCTGATCTTCAACCATAGATGGAGGATGAGACAGAACCAGAATGATGTAGAACCAGATGACGCACATCAGACCATCACTTGACAGTTTCAAGATCCTTACCGGAATGGACTGTGCTGGCCTGCACGCAGAGAACTTCTCAACCCCCTCCCCTTGATCTCTTTGTTCTGCATTGCCTCTCCTTATAAAAACCTCTGCCTGCACTGAGATGCAGAGATGGGCTTTGGGTCGAGTCCCCCAGCACTCAAACCTTTCCTTTTTCACCAGCATCGGTCTCATGAGTTTGGTTTTCATGGTGCAGGCAGCAGAACCTTGATTCCGGTTATAGTAACATCTCTTAACTTTCCTGTCCCCCAGTTGTATGGTTGATAATGGCCAGAGTTGTCTTTGCCACACTTACCTACTCTTTGGAGTTATATTAGTAGCAACCCTTCTGCCAAATAGGGTGTGTGGAGAGGTTATACATTGTGTCACTCTTTTTCCTCTTAAACAGTCTCTTCAAATTAGTTAGGACAGATATTATTCCCACTTTGCAGATATGCAAACTGAGTCCATGCTCTGGTGAAAGGATGGACAGTAGAAACTAGTCTCTTAACTCCGTGTCAGGTGCTCATTGATTTAATCAGAGCACAAGGCAGCCATTCTTTTTTGTTTTTTGTTTTTTGAGGGGGGGGGGGGTTGAGTGTTCTATGACCTTATATTCACATTTCCGTTGCTTATTAAAGGCTTATGGGTTATTTATGATCAGTGTGTTGTTCACCTGATATTAATCACACTACTAAAAAATGATGAGTAGCCCTAACTGGTTTGGCTCAGGGGATAGAGAGCGTCGGCCTGCGGACTGAGGGTCCCAGGTTCGATTCCAGTCAAGGGCATGTACCTTGGTTGCGGGCGCATCCCCAGTAGGGGGTGTGCAGGAGGCAGCTGATCGATGTTTCTCTCTCATCGATCTTTCTACCTCTCCCTCTCCCTTCCTCTCTGTAAAAAATCAATAAAATATATATTTTAAAAAATGATGAGCAATAAATTTCCCTAGTTAATTTACGTTACTATACATGCAGTGAATGCACTTTTGCTGCCTGGGAAGGAATTCCCCTCATATCTAAATTCAGAGCTTTCTTTTAGCCCCAAGCGGAGCCACAGCGACTATCTTGGACTACATCTCCCATTGTGCAATGGGAAAGGTGCAGCACTCTTCCGTGAGCCGACAGGACGCCTAACCAATCCAATGTCAGAGCTCTCATTCTGCGACCTATTGGCTCCGGGTAGAGGCGGGACTCTCAGTTGCTACGTTGTTACCCTTAACGGAAGTGGCTGTGGGCCGCTGCAGGGCAACACCCCGGCGTCCCTGGAAGCGGGGAGCGGGGCAGCCGGGGTGGAGCGGGGCAGCCGGGGTGGTGCTGGGAAGCTGTGCAGAGCCGGGAGCCCTCGCCCGGAGCCTCCGCCTCGGGGACCGGTGAGGACGTCCTCGGAGGAGGGATGGGGGACCGGGAGAGGAGGGAGCGGGAGAGTCGAGGCACTCTGGGCCAACGAGCGGGTGTGCGCGAGCGTGGGCAGGAACTGCAGGAAGGAGGCGAAAGGCCGGCGGGCCGTGAGCCTCTGCCGGGACCCCCGAGCGGCGAGGGCCGGGCCGGGCGGGGCTGCGGCCGCCGGCGCGGGCGGACGGCCGCCGCGGGCCTGGCGTGGGCGCCTCTCCTGTGGGACAGCTTCCTCGGGGCGACTCCAGGGCTAGCCAGACCCTTTCCCTCTTTGCGGCAGCTGGGAAGGTTAGAAAACTTTTTTTTTTTTTAAATATATTTTATTGATTTTTTACAGAGAGGAAGGGAGAGAGACAGAGAGTTAGAAACATCGATGAGAGAGAAACATCGATCAGCTGCCTTCTGCACATCTCCCACTGAGGATGTGCCCGCAACCCAGGTACATGCCCTTGACCGGAATCGAACCTGGGACCCTTCAGTCCGCAGGCCCAAGCTCCATCCACTGAGCCAAACCGGTTTCGGCTGTTAGAAAACTTTTGGTTTTCTTTTTTAATTTCCTTGCATTGATTTGAAAAGATCTGCCTTCTCCTGCTGTCCTCACTTGGCTTCCAAGATTCCTCTCCTGCTTTTTTCCTTTAATCCTCATCCAAGGATATGTTTTTATGGATTTGAGAGAGAGAGAGAAGGAAGGGGAGGAAGAGAGACAAATATTGATTGGAGAGAGAGAGAGAGAGAGAGAGAGAGAGAGAGAGGGAGGGAGGGAGAGAGAAAGATCAATTGGTTGCCTCCCAGGATTGACCCTGCAACCCAGGTATATGCCCTGACTGGGAATCGACCCTGCAACATTTTCTAGGGCCTCCAGTCCACTGAGCCACCCCTGGGGTTCTCCTGGTTTTTCTGACGCAGCCTTCCTCAGTTGCCTTTGCAGCCCCTCCATTCTACCCACCACAGGCAGCTCTGGGTGACTTCACCCAGAGGTTGGGTTACCATCTATTTAATGGTGATTCCCACTAACTGTGGCTCCAACCAGGCCTCTTTCCTGAGCTCAGATCTGTTCCTCTTGTTCTTCCTGTCTCCGAGAAGGATGTCACCATTCACGAGGCCCAGTTGCACCTGGAATTCCTCTAATGCTTGCAGCAGACACTTGCTGGGAATTTTCTCTCTTCTAGCTGGTATGCTAGATGCGCTGATGGCAAGGTGCAGAAATGACAAGATAACCGTGAACAGGATACTGGCTTAAGTGCTCTGACTTCCCACCTCGCTCTCCCTCACTTGGTGTAGACTTCAAGCCCAGTAATTCTCCTAATATCCATGGAATCTGGCCCTTCCTTCCCGTTCTCACAGCCACCACTTGAGTTCACAGTTTCTTGCCTGTGCTTTCAGGGTCACTTCCTCCGTGGACCCTCGGCCTCTGTTCTTGCCCTCCTCGAATCAGTGCTTACTACACAGCCGTCCTGATTGTGTGACATCCCGTGACCACTCCTCCTCAGGCACAGGACACAGTCCTTCACCGTGTGCCCCTTCCTCCCACCGTCCCTTGCGCTCTGGTCATGACAGTGGTTCGGGCTCAGGCTTTGGAATCGCGTGCATGTGGGTGTGCACATGTTTTGCTGTGCCTTTTACTAGCTGTGCCCCCTTGGACAAATTGTGTTTTATTTAAACCAGTGGTTCCCAACCTGGTTTTGGCCATGCCCCACCTAAGCATCTCTAAAATCCTGATGTCCCCCCGTGACATATAATTCTTATTATTCAAAAAGTGAACTCCTATTCATGTGGAGGAAGCCTAAAAGGCCATTAACTTGGCCTAAACAAGCTTCCAAAGAACATGACCTCCATGAAAGAGAAAAATCAAAGAACGAAAGGACAGTTGAAGTCCTGAGGAAGAAATCACTAAGAAATTGTTAAGAATATAATAATATGAAGTGACATGAAAAAATAGCAAAGTTTCAAAACATAATAGAGAACTAAAATGCATAAATATGTCACAGTATATATTTTTTTAAAATATATTTTATTGATTTTTTACAGAGAGGAAGGGAGAGGGATAGAGAGTTAGAAACATCGATGAGAGAGAAATATCGATCAGCTGCCTCCTGCACATCCCCCACCGGGGATGTGCCCGCAACCCAGGTACATGCCCTTGACCGGAATCGAACCTGGGACCTTTCAGTCCGCAGGCTGACGCTCTATCCACTGAGCCAAACCGGTTTCGGCATGTCACAGTATATTAATAAGACTGTATATGAAGCCCCTAGAACCATAAGAAATGCAAAAAATTCACTGTTAATAACTCATTCTCGAATTGCTCCCCTTAACAATCAAATTGCCCCCCTGTGGGGCATGTGCCCCATTGGGAACCACTCATTTAAACCTTGCTCTGAGACTCAGTTTCCTTATTTGAAAAATGGGGACAATACTCTCTTCCTAGCTGAGAGGATAAGGTGAGATGATGTATGTAAGCATTAGCACAGTTCTTGGAATGTAGGCAGAGTTCAGTGATTGTAAACTTTTGTTGTCACAATGAATTCTCTGCACCCCGTGTTCTTTCCTGCCCTGCCTTTGTGCACGCTGCTGCTGCTGCCATACATTTCCCTGCTCCCTCTCCTGGGGAGCTGCCGCTTGTCCTTCAACCACCACTTCCACGGGCCTCATCTCCAGAGTAAGCTTAGTTGCCCTTTTGTGTCCCATTGTATTTTGTTAAGTCCCTTAATGTGCTTAACATTTTATATGATCATGTGTAACCAGGTTGGTAGCCCTGACAGTGAGCACGGTGCTTGACCCAGGCTGGTGTTCAGTAGCTGGTTATTGAATGTCTGAATGGTCTTTTGTTGTTGTTGTTAATCCTCACCCGAGGATACTTTCCATTGGTTCTTAGGGAGAGAGAGGGAAAGACAGAGAGAAACAGTGATGTGAGAGAAACACATCGATTGGTTGCCTCCTGCACGCGCCCCGACCAGGGCCCAGGCTGGGGAGGAGCCTGTAACCGAGGTATGTGCCCTTGACTGGAATGGAACCTGGGACCCTTTGGTCCACAGGCTGACACTCTATCCCAGTGATGGCGAACCTTTTGAGCTCGTCATGTCAGCATTTTGAAAAACCCTAACTTAACTCTGGTGCCATGTCACATATAGAAATTTTTTGATATTTGCAACCATAGTAAAACAAAGATGTATATTTTTGATATTTATTTTATATATTTAAATGCTATTTAACAAAAATCAACCAAAAAATGAGTTCACGTGTCACCTCTGACACGTGTGTCGTAGGTTCGCCATCACTGCTCTATCCACTAAGCCAAACTGGCTAGGGCTAAATGGTCTTAATTGATACTCCCTCGTACTGGGTTTGTCTTCTGGAACAATGTAAAATAAGGCCTTTCGGAATGTGAATTGTACAAAATAGATCCAGAGACATGGAAGCATGCAATGGACTAACGAATCTCAGAGAGAAGAGGGAGGGCATGAAAAGATTAACCAAAGATCTTACATGCATATATGCATAACCCATGAACATAGACATTAATGCTGTGAAGGCCTGGGGTGGGGACGAGAGCGGGGAGGAGGGGTCAGTGGGGGGAAAAGAGGGATATTTGTAATACTTTCAACAATAAAAAAAATTTTAAAGAAGTGAATTGTAATAACAACAACTGACAATTACTGAGATCTTAATATATTTTAAGTATTTTATATGTAGTGAATCATATCTCTCTCAACCCTTTGAGATAGATATTGTTATTATCCCCATTTTACAGATGAGGAAACTGAGGCAACTTGCCAGGTGGTAAGTGGTAGAGCTGAGATTAAATCCAAGCATGTTCTAAGACCTGTTCTCATTGCCACTACATAATCAACTCTGTGTCTTCTGCTTCTCCCCAAAGCCTTCTCCAGGAATTTACTCCCCACTGTGGTGAACTTTCTTTAAAATTGTGCAAGCAGGTCGGAAGGAATAAATATGCAGGAACTGTAATCGTGCGTGTGCATGTGCGTGTGTGTGTGCGGGAGCGCGTGTGGGTGCTTTGTTAGTGTTCAGATGTACAAGCTGTTGGCCATGCTGACAAATCAACAGCATTAGGAAGGTAACTGATGCCCAGGGGTGGGGGGTATACGTGCAATGAATGGAGGCTTAGTCTAGAGTAGAGAAGCCTGGGGTGCTCTCTAGGTCCAAAGGGCAGAACAGGCAAATGAGAGGAAACTTCTTAGGAAGTGATTTTTGGCTTAATATGGGCAAGACCTTTTCATAGTTAATCCTATATAATAAAAAGCTAATATGCAAATTGTCCCCTTGATTGGGAATTCAAGCAGGGGGCAGGGCCGGCTGGCCACCCGCCCATAGTCCCTCCCCCCAGCCAGCCCAGCCTGATTGGCCCTGATCAGGGTGGGCTGGCTGGACCCCACCTGTGCACGAATTTGTGCACTGGGCCTCTAGTCCTATATACTATAATAAAAGCCTAATATGCTAAGTGTCTGACTGTTCGTTCAACCGTTTGACCAGTTGCTATGACGCGCACTGACCACCAGCGGGCAGACGCTCCAACTGGTAGATTAGCTTGCTGCTGGGGTCCGGCCAATCAGGACTGGGCGAGATGGGCCGGACTCGCCCTGGAGCCCTCCCGCGGTCCCTCCCCAGCCCCGATCGTGCACCAGTGGGGTCCCTTGGCCTGGCTTGCACCCTCTCGCAATTCAGGACCCCTCAGGGGACGTTGGACTGCCAGTTTTGGCTCGATCCCTGCAGGCCAGGCTGAGTGATCCCACCAGTGCACGAATCTGTACACTGGGCCTCTAGTCTATATATATAAAAGCCTAAATGACTGTTCCGCTGGTAGCTATGACACGCTCTGACCATCAGGGGGCAGATGCTCAATGCACAGGCATGGAAACATGGAACAGACTGATGAATCTCAGAGGGAAGGGGGTGGGGGGAGGGTGGGAAGAGATTAACCAAAGATCTTATATGCATACTAGAGGCATATTACTCCTAATATTTTATGAGAAGTATCTCATTTCATCCTCAACCTTTTGATGTAGATTATCATGAGTTTCCATTATACACAGGAGGTGAAGGGCCTTGCCAAATTTGCCTAAGGTCATACAGCCGGTAAGGAGAGAGCTGAATTCAGGAGTTTCTGGCCCTGAAGCCGGTCCTTGGACCACTGTGCCGTCTGTCACTTACAGCATAGAGAGGAAGATTTTGGCATGGGAGGAGTAGTTAGACCAAAGGTCTTACAGGTTTTTTGACTCTGAGATTCCTTGGCTCTATGTTAGTGGTTTATAGCAGACAGAGCTCCTACAGTTTATATACCTTATTTTGGGCTTGGTCAGAAAATGCAGAGGAGGGAGGAGGCATGGCTCTCATAAGTTTGTGGTTAACAGGGAGGGGAACATATTCCCATGAACAAAGTAATATTAGGAGTAATATGCCTATGAACACATGAAAACTGTCCTTACTGCTGAGGAGGTTATGTGTTCATGGGAGTAGCTGAGGTTAGCCAGGGAGGGCTGCCTGGAGGAGGTACATGAGCCACTTTTTTTTTTTCTAGATTCTAGGATTGGCAGGAGATGGATGAGTGCAATTGGATGACCCCTCCCCTGCGATTATTATGGCCCATAGAGGGTCTCGGGCCTGGTGGCAAGTAGATCTCATCACATTTCATCTGACCTGTTGCTAAGTGCTACAGGAGTACATTACTGATGGTTCTGAAGTCATGTAGGCTGCTGTGATGGACAGTCTCAGACTTGGAAGGAAATGTTAGGACATGTGCCATGTACTTGCAGTAGCAGATCTCAGGCTGCTCTCTTAGACCTCTCATCTTCCCTGTTACCCCTGGAGTCCAGGTTATCATGATATCTCACCTACACTAGCGCACTGTTTCTTATTAATCTCTCTGCAGCCACTTGGATTTTCTCCCTTCTGATCTGGCCTCCATTCCAGTCTGCATTCCCAGTGGCTGCCAGAGTGATCTTTTCAAAAGGTATATCTAAAAAAGCGTTTCCTGGCTTTCTTATTATGAAGGCCAACTTCTCGGCATGGCATGGCTTCCACCCATGTCCCCAGCAGCGTTGGCAGCCACGCTGCTTTTTGCTTGGTGTGCTTTCCTGTTGCAGGGCCTTTGCACGCGCTGCTGGTTCTGTGGGAACACCTTTTCCACTCTGTCCAGTGAATACGTACCTTCAGTCCTCAGCATAGGCTAACGTCAGGTTCATTTCTTCCAAAGCTCGACCTCGTTTATAATTGTACATTTATCTGTGACTTTGGGATGTTTGTCACCCTCCTTCTTGAGGCCATAGACAAGGGGAGCAGCAGCAGAATGGCTTTTCTCACCATTACATCTCTAGTGCACAGCCATAAGTAAACGCAGCTCCCTGCATAGTGCTCGAATGAGTAAATGGTCTCTGGTAGCCATTAAATAAATATGGTTTCTCTCCCGCCACCTCCCTCAATCCGATAGTTCCTGCTCTTTTGGCCCTGTCCCTGCCCACTCTTTTCTGGAGCTAGGCAAAGTGAGGAAAGAAGGTAGAATATAACCCACACTTTTTAAAAAATTTTCTGGCAGGTTCGTGATCCATGAGTTCAGATTTCCAGGACCTTCCAGGACCTTTCTGACCTTTAAATAGCTTAACGTGGATAACTATGTCCATAGCTAATTAGGCACTTCACTACAAGGACAGATTGCATCTGCTGTGCTTTCTAGAGATGGGATGTGTCCAGGGGTGGGTACCATTTCTCAGATGCAGGATTTCTCTGAGTAGCTGACACAAGGCCTGTATAGATCACCGCCTGCTGGAGTGACTAATTCTCAGCCTGATGTTCAGGCCGCCCTTGGTTCCTCCCTCCCAGAGATCTTCCCTCTCCCTCTCCTCCCAACCCCGAGGATTAGATAAGCCCCAGACAGTGGCCATGTGCGCTGCTCTTGGTCTTTCTGGCTCTGCCTTTGCAGAGTCTGTGTGTGTCGAGTCTGGAGCGCGAGGTCCACAAGGCGTCCTTGGGCTCCTGTGGCAGAGGCCAGATTCCCGCGGGGCCCATGCCTGCAGAGGGAGAAGATGCTGCTTCATCAGCCTGCCTTCCTGCCATGCTGCTCCATGGTGCCGTGGGAGCGAGAGGTGGCAGAGCCTGCTCCCTGTGCGTCCTGAGGCCAGACACCTCTCTTGTCCATCCCTCAGCCGTCAGGCTGCAGAGGGGGCCTTGGTAATGGCCCCTCATGGATCCCATGCCGTGGATCAGGGTCCCTCTCTGGGAATCTTGGAGCAGATTCAGAAGGACCAGGCCTGGCCGTTTCCTGGCATGCGGTGCAGGCTGCTCCCAGCCCCGTGCGCACAGCTTTTCCTGCTCCCAGGGGTGTCCTGCTCACTCCTCTGCGACAGTGGCAGCCGCTGGAGAGGTCAGGACCTGCTCCTCAGACTGCTGTTGGTTGCAGCTGTGACTGGCGCCTCCTTGGTGGGGGACACAGTCAGGGCTGCGGCAGCTTCTCTACAGGGCGGCTTGTCTCTGTTATTGGGCGTCAGCGTAGGTGCTGCCGTCCGGGAGGATGGCCTGGCCTTGGGGTCCTGAGGTGGTTACAGGGACAGGAAAGGAGCAGTTCCAGAATGGCACCAGCTTGTCGGTTGGAGAATTTGGCACTGTCCTGCTCCCAAAGCTAGAAACTGTGGATTCCCGTTGGACTCCTTTCCCCCTCTTTCCTCTCATCCTAGTCCTGCTAACATCCACGCAGCCCTCACATCTGTTCCTTCCTCTCCATTCCCGCTGCTTCTGCCCTCGTTCAGGCCTCTCACCTGGATGGCAGCGCCTCAGTGGTTTCTGGAGCCCAGTCTTCTTTCTCTAATCCAGCCCTGCCACTCCTGCCAGGGCTGTCATCCTAAAGAAAGGCCACCGTGTCACTTTCTGTCACTGAAGCCCGCAGGGACCCTGCCCCCTTTGCTACAGGGCAGAGTCAAGGCTCTTATACATGGTCTACCCAGCTTTCCACCTCTGCCTCCGCCGCACGCTGGTGCAGCCCCCGTCGCTCGCGCTGGTGCCCAGCTCCAGAACCGGTCTGCGCGTGGTGCTCCCGCGCCTGGCGTAGCTCTCCACTCTCCTCTCCAGTGCTCAGAGCAGGCGTGCTTTCCCTCCGCCGGGCACTGCTATTGAGGTTGAGTGCGCTACCTTCACTAGAGGGTGAGCTCCCCGAGGCACTGTTGGGTGTAAATAGGGGCCTTGCTGAGCCGGTGTGACCATGGGGGGCTGCTGGTACTGGCGGGGGTGTGTGGGGCTGTGTGTGTGTGCTGTTGGCTATTTTGATCACTAGGGTTTTCCAGCCGGGGCTGCTGTGCTGTTCGTTCTTTCTTCATTTGAGGGGTAGAAAGCCAACCTCTTGAGTTGGTTCTCAGATCTTTTGTGGTCACCGAGGGTTCAGCAAACCTGGGGGAGATGTGTCTCAGGAAACTTTCCTGGCACAGAGCCGGGAGGCCCGGGTTCCCCCAGCGTCTGGCACATTCCCAGCGCGGTTGGCTTGCAGGGTCTGGTTGGACCTAGGGGCCCCATGACGCAGCTCTGACGGTCTCATCTAAGCTGGGCACTCATTCTCTCTTTGCGGGGGTCTCTGGGGTCTAGGCCTGGAGCCCAGACCAGCCATGGCTGGAAGACCCATCCGCATAGGAGACCAGCTGGTCCTGGAGGAAGACTATGATGAGACCTACATCCCCAGTGAGCAAGGTAAGATGCCTGGCGTGTGCTGCAATAGTTCTTCCAGGGCAGGAATCAGCTCTGACTTAATGTCATTCTTCTGAGGCAAAGATGGTATATGCTCAGGGCTGCTCAGTCTATTTGGCTTAAAACAGGGTTGGCAAACTATAGCCCATGGGCCTAATCTGGTCTGTTGCTTGCTTTTGAAAAAAATTTTTTTTAAATTTAAAGATATTTTTATTGATTTTAGAGAGGAAGGGAGAGGGGGAGAGAGAGAGAGAGAAATATCAATGATGAGCACGACTGGCCTGGCTCAGTGTTGAGCATCGACCTATGAACTAGGATATCAAAGTTTGATTCCCAGTCAGGGCATATGCCCTAGTTTCGGGCTCGGTCCCCAGTGTGGGGCATGCAGGAGACAGCCAATCAGTGATTCTCTCTCATCATTGATGTTTCTGTCTCTTTCTCCCTCTCCTTTCCTCTCTGAAATCAATAAAACAAAAAACAAAAATTTCCTTTAAAAAATAAAGAAATATCAATGATGAGAGAGAATCTTTGATCGACTGCTTCCTGCACTTTCTGCACGCCCCGTACTGGGGATCATGCCCTGACCAGGAACTGAACCATGACCTCCTGGTTCATAGGTTGATGCTTAACCACTGAGCCATGCTGGCTGGGCCTGTTGCTTGTCCATTTATAATCTGTGGCTGCTTTCATGCTGCAAGGACATTGTTGAGAAGTTGTGACAGAAAGCATGTGACCCACAAGCCTAAAATATTCACCGTCTGACCCTTTACAGAAAAAGTGTGCCTACCTTGGATTAGACCAGTGCTTAGTTTTAAATGAAAATACAGTAGGGGATATTATGAAATGCAGTGAGTGCTGAGGCCAGGGAAACCCAATTTCTTAAGAACAAACTAAAGCCGTGTTTTTCTTTTATTTTTTTTATTTTTTTTAACTATATTTTATTGATTTTTTACAGAGAGGAAGGGAGAGAGATAGAGAGTTAGAAACATCGATGAGAGAGAAACATCGATCAGCTGCCTCCTGCACATCTCCCACTGGGGATGTGCCCGCAACCCAGGTACATGCCCTTGACCGGAATCGAACCTGGGACCTTTCAGTCCGCAGGCCGACGCTCTATCCACTGAGCCAAACCGGTTTTGGCCGTGTTTTTCTTTAAACGAAAACAATAATATTATTAATATTGATGAAAACAAAATTCTACTATGTGCTATTCTCTGTAGTAAGAACTCTCTATATACTTGCTCATAGTAAGTCATGAGTTAGGAACTTTTATTATTCCCATTTTAAAGTTGAAGAAGCCAAGTCACAGAAAGGTTAAGTGACTTCTCTGCAGTCACACAGCTCTACTCAGTGAACTGGGAATCCATGCCCAGTGTCCCCTCTCGTCCATGCCATGGTGACTGCACAGGAGGCACTCAAAACCGGCTGTGAAATCAGTGACTCAGGTGGCCCCTTGGCTCCCGCATTCCAGCTGGGCCTTTGAGAAAGTTCTTTTGTTTCCTAGTCCCCAGGTATGTCACCCTCCAAACTCTCCACCGAGGTGACCCCTATTGTGATGCCTCTCTGGCCAGGGTCAGTATCAGCTCAAGCACTGATGCCCCTGGAGCATTGATTTGTTCTTCCCAGGGCTCTGGTGACATACTCCGTGGTTACCTCGTGTACCTTTTTTTTCCTTCTCGGTGAGATAGCCCCTAACTCAGTACCTGTGCCTCCTGTATTCCTCCAGATCTCTGGCAAGAGAGCATTTCTAAATGTTTGAAAAAATTTTTTTAAAAACTTGATTTTGAGAGAGAGAGAAACATTGATTGTGAGAGAGAAACATCGATTGGTTGACTCCTTAACATGCCCCGACCATTCGACCAGAGTGACCCCGAGACCTAGGCATGGGCCCTGACCGGGAATCAACCTGCCTCCTTTAATGCATGGGATGACACTCCAGCCCGCTGAGCCACACCAGCTAGGGCTCTAAATTCTTGATTCCAAAAGAGTACAACAGGAGTGTTAGCGTTCACAGCATAACGCACAATTGAAGAGGCATCTTCCTTCACGGGAGAGGCTCAGTGAGTGGGAAGAGGCTGCCTGCTCATCATCCCGCCACCTCGGATCCGGCCTCTGCTCCCGTGGCTCTGGGGCACCTCTCCCCGCGGCACCTCTCCCCTCGCGGCACCTCTCCCCGCAGCACCTGCCACCAGCTTGTACCCCGTCGTGTATTGGTCAGGTCTCCAAGGGGCTCATTCGCTGGTCCTTTTTCAGCCCAGGCCTGTGTGAGTGGCGAGGACTTTTGCATTAAGGTTTTGCAGGTTTGGGAGAGCTTGGGTCCTGGGAAGGCTGCCCTCGTTCAGGACGGTCTGGCTGTTCTTCTTGAGCCCACACTGAAGTCCTGGTCTTATTTTCTTTGCCTTTAACGTGGCTTCAGATTATATTCTTGGAGTATGGTAACAGCATGCTGGATTCAGATGTACCCTTTATAACTGTAACTTAAGAAAATCACACATATTTATTATGTAGAACTAATACTGCTCCCTGAAGGGAATTGGAAAGTAAAGGCAGAGTGGAAAAGTTTGGGGAGAAACCCTGCTTTTCCTTTTCTGACCTCCACGCTTCTGACACCAGACGTGTGGGGTTTCCCCTCCCAGCCAGCTCCCTGGCAGCGGGATGTCCCGCTGTTCCGTGCAGTCCTGACACTGTCTGCCTGGGGTTAGGGTCAGCCCCACAGGTCAAGGCTCAGTCCCACAAGACTGCCCCCGACCTCAGACACTAATCCAAAGTCCCCGGGGGTCCCAGGTTCTGTGGGTGTGTCAGCTGTACACCGACCACAGTTCCCACCACCCTGTCCTCAGGTTTAATGACTTGCCAGAACAGGTCACAGAACTCAGGGAAGCACTTATGTGTGCAGTTTGTTATATAATAAAGGGTATGGTAAAGGGTGCGGTGGACAGCCGGATGAAGAGAGACACGGAGAGCTCTGGGAGGGTCCCCAGTGTGGGAGCGCTGTCCTGTGGAGTGGGGGTGTGGGTGGTTCCTGGGGGCTCTGGCTGGGGATTTTTATGGAGCCTTCATCATGTAGACATGATCCATGAACTCATGTCCAATCCCTCTCCCCTCTTTGGAGAATGGGGGTGAGCCTCAGAGAGTTCCAAGCTTCTAATCATGGCTTGGTCTCTGGTGACCAGCCTCATCCAGGGCCACTAGAGTCTAGCCAGAGTCTCCTCATTGGGCAGAAGAACTCCTAGGACTTGGGAGATTGCAAGGGTTTTAGAAGCTGTTTCAGGACCTGGGGGCAGAGACTAGCATATATATTTCTTATTATTTCACAGGTGATTGTGACTTACTTTTCTTTTCATCCACCTCTCTTACTTTTCTACCCTCTTGCTTCTCCTTGCAGAAATCTTTGAATTTGCCAGAGAGATAGGTATTGATCCCATCAAGGAGCCGGAACTGATGTGGCTGGCCCGGGAGGGCATTGTGGCCCCACTGCCTCAGGAGTGGAAGCCATGGTAAGTCTGCACGCTGTGGCCAGGACGTGCCGCCAGAGGCGGAGGAGCCAGGCATTGGAGGTCAGCGCTCACCAGCTGCCTTCCATAGCCTGTCCTGCCCCGAGGACGGGAAGCAATGGGCCGCTCCTCCGCTGGGCAGCCTGATGTCAGGGGCCGGGGGCATAGGCTGACTTGATGGTCCCGTTTGTAGAATAACGGTTTCTGAGCTGTGGCCCTGTCAGCTCCTTGAGCCCAGCATCGTGTGGGTACACTCGGCCATGTCTGTTGCTCCTTGCAGACCGACGTGGAGACCCGTCAGCATGTCCACGTGGGTGCTAATGCTGTGAGGTCTGCGCTGAGGCTCAGGCCGGCAAGGGTTTCACCTCCCTTGGCAGCCCATCCCCACATTTGAGTGGCCTCTTCAGGAACACGCTCGTGTTCACGGGATCGTTCATATTTTCGGGTGCAGCCCTTTGGATAGTGAGGAGCAGAGATCAGTCAGGATGTCTTGGGGGAGCAGGTGGAGGGTGCGGAAACAGACTGGCCGCTCTCCTGAGGCTGCGCCCTCCCCGCTCTCTGCCGGCTTGTTTCTGCTCTGCAGGTCCCCTCTGCCCTGCAGTGCACAGGGCTCCCCCAGGCTGCCTCCCCAAGTGGGTGCCCTACCTTTACTTCCTGCGGCAGCGAGGGATTGCCCTACGCTTGTCCCGCACTGTCCCCAGGTGGCTGAGGGGTCCTTGCTGATGCTGGGCTTGTGTGAGGGTTAGTCATTCTATTCTTTTTCTTTTTTTTTAATATATTTTTTATTGATTTCAGAGAGGAAGAGAGAGGGAGAGAGAGATAGAAACATCAGTGATGAGAGAGAATCATGGATCGGCTGCCTCCTGCATGCACCCTACTGGGGGCCGAGCCACAACCTGGGTATGTGCCCTTGGCCGGAATCGAGCCCAGGACCCTTCAGTCCGCAGGACCACGCTCTATCCACTGAGCCACACCAGCCAGGGCCGTCCTGTTCTTATCCATCCGTTTACTGTGTTGGCTGTACTTCAGAATGAGTGCAATGGCAGCCTCGCTCATCTCCGCTGAAGAATCGGAACCCTTTAGCTTCTTACCTGGCAGTCTTCTATCCTCTGGATCTTTTTAGTGGCCTTTCCTTTAACTTCTCCAGCTTCCTGACATCTCTCTTGTAGTTAGTCCTTCAGCACCGCACACTGTATTCCAGGAGCTGGGGACTCATGGTCGTGTTTGTAGAATAACGGTTTCTGTTTTGTTTCCAATATCCACCCTGATATTCACATTTGCCTTATCTAATAGCTTCTATCTTCTTTTTCTCTCTGTTTTTAACTTTGTATGTATCTATGTTTTGCTTTTGGATATTTTTTTTAATGAAAAGCTATAAGAGAAATAGAATCAGTATAACAGCACCTTCATGTACACATATGTAATAAATAAATGGCTGCAGCGATGTTGAAGAAAGGTGGATGGAAGGAAGGAAACTGACACTGTTTAAGGGCCAGCTGTGTGCCAGCTGTGTGCCAGCTGTGTGCCAGCGGTGTGCCAGCTGTGTGCCAGCGGTGTGCCAGCGGTGTGCCAGCGGTGTGCCAGCTGTGTGCCAGCTGCCTTCACACACCTGCTAGAGTTGTAGCACTCCCTTGTCCTGTGAGGACAATATGAAGTGTTTCTCACTTTTAAAAATAACAAGTCACTAAAACTTAACGTCTGTGTGTCCTCTTTGATCCTTGCTCCCAATCCCAAGAGTGACTTGGTGAATTCCTCCCAGACCTTTAAAACAGACAGAGCCCCCACTCCCCGCACGTTTTGTGTTTTAGACGTACGTGCTGTACTGTACACTGCTCTTCTGTGTCCGAGTGTGAGAGTCCCCTCAGCCTCTTGCCCCTGCGAGCTTTTCCACGCAGAGATGGACCATAATGAAAAAATCTTCATTTACTCAACCGCTTGTACTGAAGGATGTTTAGACTTCTTTCCAAATTGACTGTTTTGCATGGGTCCGTTTCTGGGTTGTCTGCTGTCTTCCATTTAGTTCTTTGTCTACCTTTATGCCAATGTCATGCTGCCTTGATTACCGTAGCTTTATTAGAAATCTTGAAATTGTTTAGGGTAAATACGCCAACTTTGTCCTCCATTTTCAAAGTTATATAATAGGTTCTTTGCATTTCCATATGAATTTTAGAATCAGTTTGCCATTTTGTAAAAAAAAAAAATCACTTTAGGATTTTGATTGGGTTTGCATTGAATCTGTAAATTGACTTTGGGGGAATTGACATCTAAAAGAAGATTGCGTCTTCCAACCCATTGAGTCTATTTAGTTTTTCTTTAATAACACTAAGATAGGTTTTTTAGTATACTTCTTGCCCACATTTTGTTAGATTTATTCCTAAAGAGTTCATATTTTTGATGTTTCTGTAAATGGCATCTTTAAAATTTTAATTTCCAAGTTGCTGTCATACAGAAATAAAGTTGGTTTTTGTATATTGATCTTGCAAACTTACTAAATTTACTTATGTCAGTTCTAATAGCTTTTTTGTAGATTCCATGGGATTTTCTACATAGATGACCACGTCTTTTGGGAATAAAGACATTTTTACTTCTTCCTTTCCAATCTGGACACTTTTTATATCTACTTCTTGTCTTACTGTGCTGACTAGAGCCTCTAGTACAGCTGAGTGGAAGCGGGGACAATGGACCTTTCTGCCTTGTTCGTTGGGGAAAGCGGGCAGCCTTTCACCGGGCGTGTGATGTTGGCGTTTGTTGTGGTCAGTGCCCTTGGTCAGGATGAGGACGTTCCCTCTATCCCTAGCTTGCTGAGAGTTTAAATCAGAAATGGATATTGGATTTTATAAAATGCTTTTTTCTGCCTTTTATTGATAGGATCATAGGAGTTTTCTATTTTGGTCTATTATATTGATTGATTTTTCAGATGTTCAACTGACCTTACATTCCTGGGATAAAGTCTGTTTGGTACATAAATATATGTTAGTTGATTTGATTTTCTGAAATTTTGTTAAATATCATTGCTCCAAAATAATAGTTTGAAGGGAATGAGGTAGACAGAGTTAGGGTATATTTTATTACTGATTTCCAATTTTATTTATTCATTATAGTCGTTGTTATAAGTTGAGATTTCTTTTGTGGCTCAGTAAGTGATCCTATTTATGTAAATTTTCTGTGTGTGCTGGATAGAAATGTCATCTCTCATTTTTGGATACAGGGTTCTAGACATGTCCTTCATATATATCAAGCATGCTAAGTGTGTTTATATCTTCCTGTGTCTTCAGGCATTTTTGTCTGGTGTCACTCTTGAAAGATAGTTTCATTGGGTATAGAATTGTTTGTTGAATATGAACAACCCTTTGACAATATTATGCACCATCATCTTCTGGCTTCTGATTTTTCAAATAACACATGTTTATTTGGTCTAATTTGTTGTTCCTTTGTAGGCAATCATGTTCTTACCCTCTGGTTGTTTTCATTGTTTTGTTTTTAACTTTGGTGTTCTGTGATTCACTACAGTGTACCTAAGTATGGATATATTTTTAATTACCATGTTCAGGATTGGGAGTGCTCTCTTACTCTGAGGACTCATGCCTCTCTTCAATTTTGGAATATTCTCAACCATATGACTTTTCTGGAACTCTTACTAGAAGTATGTTGGACCTTTCTTTTTATCCTCTCTGTCTCTTCTGTGTCATATTTTATTTTTTGATGAAGCCTGAAAATGGCTAGTCTGTTTTTTTAATGTAAATTCTTTATTGTCTACAGTATTACATGTATCTCCTTTTCCCCCCATTGACCTCTCCCCAGCCGCTCCCACTCCCCATCTGTTTCATATTTCAAAGATTACTTTTATCTTGCATGCTGCATTCTGGATAATTTCCTTTGGCATGTTTTTAATTCACTATTTGTTTCTTTTTCTATGTTAAATTTATTGTTTAAACTACCTGTTTTTTTAAAATTTAATTGTTGACAGTATTACAAATGTCTTTCATTTTCTCCCTTTTTGCCTCCCTCCACCCTATCTACTTGTTTTTTAAAAAATGTAATGATTTGCTCTAGCCGGTTTAGCTCAGTGGATAGAGTGGATAGAGCCTGCTGACCGAAGGATCCCAGGTTCGATTCCAGTCAAGCGTGTACCTTGTTTGCAGGCTCCTCCCTGGCCCAGGCTCTGGTCGGGGCTCGTGCAGGAGGCAACTAATCGATGTGTTTCTCTCACATTGATGTTTCTCTCTGTCTCTCTCTCTTCTACTCTCTCTAAAAAAAGAAAAATCAATGGAAAAATATTCTCAGGTGAGGATTAAAAAAATATATATATATCCTATGTAATAAAGATGTAATATGCAAATGGTGTTATGCCGTGAAGTGTAACAACCGAACGCATAAAGACTGGATCATGGATCAGCAGGAGGGTGGGGCAGTGAGCTACAAGCTGGTGGAGGAGAGCTACAGGAGGGGCAGGGCAGCAAGCTATGAGGAGGGGGCGGGGGTGAGGGGGAACAGGCGGGAGCTATAGGAGGGTGGGGCAGCGGGCAGAGAGCTTATAGGAGGGCGGCAGTGAGCTACTGGCTACAAGCGGTGGGCGGAGAGCTACAGGAGGGGGCAGGGCAGCAAGCTATGGGGGGGGGGCAGGGGTGAGGGGGAGTGGGGGGAGCTACAGGAGGGTGGGGCAGCGGGTGGAGAGCTACTGGAGGGCTGCAGTGAGCTACTGGCACACAGGTTTGTGTGCAGGACTACTAACGGATATATAATGATTCTACCAATTCCTGTAAGTTCTGTCTTATTTTCAGTATGTCTGGGTATGATTTTTTTTTTTAAAAATATTTTTTTATTGATTTTTTTACAGAGAAGAAGGGAGTGGGATAAAGAGTTAGAAACATCGATGAGAGAGAAGCATCGATCAGCTGCCTCCTGCACACTCCCTACTGGGGATGTGCCCGCAACCAAGGTACATGCCCTTGACCGGAATCGAACCTGGGACCCTTCAGTCTGCAGGCTGACGCTCTATCCACCGAGCTAAACTGGTTAGGGCTGGGTGTGATTTTTAGAATTGTGTTCCTTCATTGTGGGTTCTACTCCTTTCTCCCTCCTACAATAATTGTAAATGTAGTTCTTCCGTCTTCTTTCAGTGTTCTCGGGAGCCAAGGCTTTTTTTTTTTTTTTTTTTTTTTTTTTTTTTTCCAGGAGAAAGAACTGAGTGTGTGTTGTTTCACGGGTGGCACGCGGGCACTTGGGGGTTTCAGGCGCTCTGCTGGGCAGCGCGAAGGAGCTTCTCCTCCCGCTGCTTCCGTATCCTCGCTTTGAATTCTTCCAGTTCTTGGCGCTGGTCCTCCTTCTCAGGCGGCCACAGCTCCCTCCGAAACACCTCCAACTTCACGCCCATGTCGCTCCCCTGAGGCCACAAAGTCCGGGAGCCAAGGCTTTTGATGTGCTGCTGCTTCTCTTCATTGTGTCACAGCCTTTCTGTCGGGCAAGCTGTTTGCTCCGGGTTTGTGATCATTTGTGCACTTTGTGAGCGCACCTGTAGGTCACTTTCTGTAAGCATCTCATCCCTAGTTGCCGAGTGGCTTTATTGTGGCTTCTGTCCACGGTTTCTCAGTGGTGTAGGACTGCATTTTTGTACCAGTTTCCTGACTTTGGGTTTCCTTAACACATCTTGGCCTCTATACCTACAAGTGTCTTGGGGTTTCAGTTATCCCTGCTAGAGCCTGAGTGGGTGGCATGCTTCCTGGTCTCCATGGCTCTCAGGGTTACTTTATTCACGGAGGGAGCATTCTAAAGGCCCACAGGTAAATGCAAGCTTCTCATTTCCAGTTACTAAACTCAGGGAGGCCTAAGACTGCATTTTGTGTCCCTAAATTGATATTAAAACACAAGTTCCCAGGCCTGTGCCCAGGTCAGGTACCAGCCTCGACCTGCCATGTCACGCACTTCTCACTCCGAGCTCCCGTTTCCTTCTGCGTCTGGCATGTGCGATTCTCTCCTTCTGTCTGGCAGAGTTGAAAACTTTTTTTGTCATATTATTTTATTGTTGTAATTGTTGTTATATATTATTCTCGTATTTATTCATGTTGGCATGGGGTGAGGATAGGGCAGATGTTTTCTTCATTCAGTTAAGTATATTGCCCGAAGTTTTGTATGTGTTTCTTTAGAAATAATTTCTAGAATTTTAATTGTTGTGTGAAAAGATGTGCAGAATTTATTTATTTTTTTTTTAATCCTCACCTGAGGATATTTTTCCATTGATTTTTAGAGAGTGGAAGAGAGAGGGAAAGACAGAAATATCCGTTGAGAGAAACACATTGATTGATTGCCTCCTGCACGAGCCCCAACCAGGGCCCGGGCTGGGGAGGACCTGCAACCAAGTACGTGCCCTTGACCGGAATCGAACCCGGGACCCTCCGGTCTGCAGGCCAATGCTCTATCCACTGAACCAAACCGGCTAGGGCAAGATGTGCAGAATTTAAATATTGTTAGTTATTATTTAATTATAATTAAATTATTTTTTAATCCCACCAATAGCACGTATGATTGTTCATTTGAAAATATTATAAAAAATTATCTATCCAAAAAATTGTCAGTCTGAAGGCAAGGAATTATATCTGATTGTTTTAACTTATATTTCCCAAGTTGTTCATAGAGTTGAGTTGGCCGTCAGTTGGCCAAGGTTTGTCTTTTGTGATTTGCTTGTTTATATCCTTTGCCTTTTTGTCTATTGTGTTGTTTATCTCTTTATTTTTGTTAAGCAGTTGGAGCTCTTTGATTCTCTGGGGCATTAATTTTATACTACTGTTTCTCCTAGCTTCTTTTTTATTGTTATTACTTTATTATTATTTTTTTTCTTTTTGTATTTTATTTATTTATTTATTTTCTCTTAGCTTCTTGTCTGTTAATTGTCTTTATGCTTTCTTGTGCACTGAAGAACAAGGCAGAAATGTCCATTGTCATCACTTCTGTGCAGTTGTACTCGAGGTCCTACAGTTGTAAGTTACAGAATATTTTTAAATAGCAAAATTTATTGCTTTAACCATTTTTGGATATACAGGTCGGTGTCATTAAGTAATTCACAGTATTGTGTGACCATCACCACCACCCATCTCCAGGACTTTTATCTTCCTAAACTGAAACTCCAGCTCCTGGTTACCTCTGGTCTACTTTCTGTCTCTATGACCTTGTCTATTCGAGGTATGTCACATAAGTAGGTTCATGCAACGCGTGTCCTTTTGTGACTGGCTTATTTTACTTAGCGTAGATCCTGCAGGGCTCATCCATGTGGGAGCATTCTTCAGAATTTAGTTCCTTTTAAAGACTGAATAATATCCTCTGTGTGTGTGTACAGCATCTTGTTTACCCACTTTTTGTCAGTGGATATTTGGGTTGTTTCCACCTGCAGCTGTTATGAGTAATGCTGCTGTGAACATCGGCATTAAAACCCAAGTTCCCAGGGCCTATATACAAATGTCTGTTTGAATCCTGCATTCCATTCTTTTGGGTATATACCCAGAGGTTGAGTTGTTGGGTCGTATAGTAATTCTATTTTCAATTAAAAAAATATTTTTTAATTGATTTCAGAGAGGAAGGGAGAGGAAGAAACATCAACAATGAGAGAATCATTGACTAGCTGCCTCTTACACACTCCACACCGGGGATCGAGCCCACAACCCGGGCATGTGCCCTGACTGGGAATTGAACCGTGACTTCACGGTTCATAGGTTGATGCTCAACCACTGAGCCATGCTGGCCGAGCTCTGTTTTCAATTTTTGAGGACCTGCCATATTGTTTTCCACAGTGGCTGCACCATTTACATTCTCACGAACAGAGCACAAGGGTTTCAGTTTCTCCGCATCCTTGTCAATACTTGTTATTTTCTGCTTTTTTGATACTAGTCATGCTAATGGGTGTGGAGGGGTATTTTATTGTTGTTTTAACTTTCGCTTCTCTCATGCTGAGTGATGTTGAGCATCTTCCCATGTGGCCATTTGTATAGCTTCTTTTTATACATAACCCTGATACTAAGTACCCCTGATGTTCCCCTCTTTACTGCTGTGTATTTTCTATCTTATTTGAATAGAGATTGAGTTGTCAGGTTTCATAAGGAGCTGGACAGGGGTTCCACTGGGATCACATGGATTAGAGGATTGTTGGCTTGTTTACAGACTGGAATCTGTTTATTCAGGAACATGGAGTCTCTCTTTCATTTTCCTCCTTTCCCGGGCTTTTCAGGAAAGCTTTACAAGCCTTTGCTCTGGGATGTGCCCCGGACATTACGTCTTTTGTACTGCATTTGTGATGCGGTTTTTCCTGTTACTTGTCTGACGGGGGGATTGATGACGGTGGGCAGGGTAAATGGCTGCAGCATTTTGGACTTGTCCGTGGTGTAGTTCAAATTCTTGAAACCCACCTTCTGCATTATTTCCTCTGTTGCTGATCCCACTAGCTTGGACTGGCACCTCTTACGCATTTGGAGGCTTTTGTAAAACCAGAGCTTTCCCAATGTATCTCTCTTCCTCCAACCATTTATAAAAATGTTAAGCAAGGTCTATCCTAGATTTTACCGCCAGTATACCATAGTATTTGTACTTAACTATCTCAAACCGAGTTTATTCCTACACCAGTCTAGCATGAATTCCCAGGAGCCCCAATGATTTTACAGCTCCATGTAAGCATCCCATCCTGCGTTCCTATCTAAGTTAACTCCTTCCTTCTTAGCTAAATGCTACCCTCCAGCCTTGTGTTACCTTTTCCTGTTTTCCTCTCTCCTTCTGTCTGCTCTCTCCTTTCCCTTCCCCCCAATTCCTCCTCCTCTGCCTCATCATTTTTCTCCTACTTTTTTCCCTAAATAGCTTTGGACTTGAGTAGGGACTAACTGCTGGCCTCTGCTCATCCCCAGCCAGGACATCACAGGCGATATTTACTATTTTAACTTTGCCAATGGGCAGTCCACGTGGGACCATCCATGCGATGGGCACTATCGGAACTTGGTGATCCAGGAACGAGGGAAGCTGTCGTCTTCTGGGGCCGTTAAGAAGAAAGACAAGAAGAAGAAAAAGGAAAAGAAAGACAAGAAGGACAAAGAGACCCCCAAAAGCGCCATGGTGAGCCAGTGGACGCCAGCTCAGAGGGGCCAGGGCTGCCATTGAAGTGATACGGGGAACCGCTAGGTGTGTGCAGCTGGGAGGTGAAGAATAACGACTGATAGTCATTTCTCGATGGCACATCCCCCGGAGTGTGCCAGTCTTCTGGCACTTTTTCTTTCAGCTTCTGAAGTTGTTACTGTTTTTAAACAATTCCTTTTTCCCCCTTGGGAAGCACATATTACAGAGGAGGATTGGCGGCAGAGTGCCCGGCTGAGGGTGGTTTGCAGGAATACTGAGAGAAGTGATGCCATCTGCCCCCTGGAGAGGGGCACAGGGAGCAGCTGGCAGAGGCCAGGGGGCCTGGGTGAGCCCGTGTGTGTCTCAGTGGTGGGATCCTGGACGTCAGATGAACCGCATTGAGCTGTCAGAGCACCAGTGCCTGCCAGGTCCCTGAGAAAAGCTGTAGGGCTTTCTCCACTTCCGGGGGCTGTGCTGCCAGGGTCCTAGGTTAGGGACGAGTAACTGAAATGTGACTGCAGTGGGATATCCGTGGTCTCCAGTGGCTGTTGTGCTCAGATTTGAAGGTGCTTTTTCCATTTTTGCTTTATTTGTCCCTTCAGTATGTCTGCTTTTAGAAGGTAGCGTCATCGCCTCATTTTATAGGCAGAGAAGCTGAGTGGGAGCTGTACCGAGGAGGCCGGGCATTCCCAGCGGCCGTGGCCGTGGCCGTGGCTGCAGCTGTGGCCGGGCAGGGAAGCTGCCTCCGTCCCTTCACTCAGGCGTGGGCAGGCGGCAGGCTGCGGGAGCGTGGGTGGTGGGCAGGAACACTGGGCCTACCAACCTTGTCAAGTCCATTGACTTGCCCTTTTGTTTATAGTCTTCATTCCCACCAGCGCCTCCTCCCGGGAAGGCTTCCCACCTGCCGTCCTTCCCAAGGCCAGTCTGGCATTGGTGGTTGCTCACGAACTGACCCTGTATCATTCCTGTCACTGCGCACGGTTCTGAGACAGGCCCGGAGGAGTTGCCTGTGAGTGCCTGCAGGTTGATGGCTCTTCCAGGATGTCTTCCTGCCCCGGCACTCTCACTGCCAGGCCCTCTCTTGGCGGCACCAGCTCTGCCTTCGGTAGAAGACGAGGCTGTGCTTCAGGGCGTGGCTCCCAGCAGGTTCCCTTCGTCTCTCCCTTCCTTCCTCATGCCGGCAGGCCTGGAGGAGGTTGGTGGGTTTCCTAGAGTTAAGCAGCCGCAGGGCTGAGAGCGTGATGGTACCTTAGGCTGGTCTGGCTGGCGATTTTCAGGCTTTGTTAGTGGTGGAGGCTGTCTCGGGTCAGTTCCTCTGGAGTCCAGGGTAGAGAGGACGCGGTGCCTGCGGTGGCACCCGGGCTGTGGATCTTGGGGATGCCCCCTCCTCATCGCACGTCCCTGTAGCGCCCCAGGGTGCCATGTGGGACCGGCCTGCAGGGTTCGTAAGCCATGGACCTAGTCTAGCCTCCTCTCTATGAAAAGGAAATGGGGCCCGAAAACAAAGCCCAGGGAGCTCTGAGCTCCCTTCCCTCTTTGGGCTTCGTTTTACTGTACGTGGACGTGGGTCTCTGCTAAGGGCTTGCCACGGGCTGAGGTGGCAGGGGTGACCCCAGAGTGCTCTGTCTTAGTGTCCTCTGCATGTTTATATATCCATCTAGGACACACCGCCTGAGCAGGGACTTCTGCCTTCCTCCTCCTCTCTCCGCGGCCCATCCTCTCTCCCACCTGGGCTTGCTGATCTGGATCTAGACCAGGACACGCAGGCTAGAAATGAGGGCTTCTTTCAGAGAGGGAAGAGTCCATGCATGCTGGGGGACACCCCCTGGGCCCTCCTGGGCACCCCACCCAGCAAGCTGCAGCCGCTCTCCAGAGGCCATGCTTCCCGAACCCACCAGCTCTTTGCCGACGTGGAGAAGATCTTAGGCAGGGCCCCAGCCCAGTGCCGGACAGAATTAGGTGATCAGCAGGGTCTGGAGAAACCCCAGAAGCTGGCTGAGAAAATCTACCTGGGGTTTTCAGACCCTGAGATAGAAGAGCTGGAAATGAGGACCAAACTCAGCGCTCTGGGCTCCGAGGACAGCGGGCCCCTCCAGAACGGGCAGGAGGTGTTAGGAAGCAGGAGCCAGGCCTCTGTGCACTCCAGCCTCTCTGAAACCAGCAAGGGCCCACAGCTGACAGGGGTGCAGCACAGCACTGGCCCTGCGGGGGACAAAGGCCAGAGCCCCGTTCCCTCCGCGTCCCCCGAGGGGCACCCCTCACTCTCCCCTTGTTCTTCGGACCAGATGCTGCCCGGCAGGCAGTGCCAGCTGCTCTTGTTGGACAGTGGCCCTGCTGAAGGCCTGCGCTGGCAGGGTGTTTCTGGAGAAGGGGCGGGTGTGGGCTGGGGAAGGAGGAGGCGAGAGCCCCCAGGACTGTGGATGGGACAGGTCTCCAGGCTTGTCGACAAGGACAGCCCTGGGAGCTGCAAGGAAGCAGCGCCCACTGACCCTGGGGATCTCGGGGCCTCAGCGGGAGATCCATGCCCAGGGCTCTTCCGAATACCACCTGACACTCCGGCGTCAGAGCCAGCCCAGAGTGCCCCTTCAGGGAGTGCCAGTGAGAGGAGACAGCCCCTAGCGTGTCCAGAGCCCCCCGAAGAAGACAGGAGGCCCAGTGAGTGTGAGCCTGACTTAGAGAGCAGCGGCGGCAGTGGCCTGGCTTCTCCCCTCGGCTCTGAGGTCATGGGCGAAGTGAATAACTTCCCGTGGGACCTGCAGAGCTCTCAGGGGTCCGGGCGGGGTGGGGGTCAGTCAGGCCCCGGGCCCAGAGGGCTGCCCTCCGGCCCCTTCCTGGTGCCCCAGTCGCCCCGCCTGCAGAGCTCTCCTGAGGAGCAGTCAGAGAGCGAAGACTATTCTGAGGACCAGAGGTTCTACCAGCACATCCTGCAGATGGCCAAGATCTCCCGGCAGCTGGAGGGCCTGGGGCTGCCCGAGAGCATGCAGGAAAGGCCGTGCAAAGACCTCGCCAGCGTGGTCTGCTGCGTGGCGGCCGAGTCTTCCAGGCTGTCTAGTGTGGGGGAGCACGAGGCCATCGGAGCCCTGGAGAGAGACTCCAGGTTTCTGGCTTGGGGACCAGAGCAGCTGGAGCATCCTCAGGAGGGGGCCTTGGCCCTGGCCCCGGCTGGGCAGGAGGCCGCTCCGCAAGCCTGTTTCCCGCCAAGCAGCAGCCCTCTCAGGCAGGCGCTAGTCGAGCTGAGCACCAACGAAAGGCTCGCTGTAGAGCCAGGCCAGATGCAGCTTCTCCACCAGGTAGGCTTCTCCGCGTGGCCTCCAGGCCGCGGCGCCGCGGCGACGGGGCAGGTTGTGCGGCCAGCAGGTCTCTTACCTGCCGTGTGCCCTCCCTTGGTAACGATTGGTCCCTCCATGCTCAGGGTGGCCACCTGGGGGGCACAGGGATTTCCCGTCTCTTCCACCCCATCACCTGCAGGAGAGGGTGGAAGGCACCTGGGCTTCCTGAGGCCTCCCAGGCTGGGGAGGTGATGAGTTTTGAGGGTGAGCAGTAGCACTCCTGCCGGTTAGGTACCTCCCCAGGATCTGATTGGAGAGAGAGGTCCTCCTAGTCAGACCCTGCCCAGCTCTGGATCCGTCCCTCCTCAGGATCACACAGAGCTCGAGGGTCATGTCACGGGCGGAGGCCCAGGCTCTGCCAGCCAGGAAGCTGCTTCTGCTCCTGGCTTCCCAGGGTTCCCAGCGACCATGTGAACCCGTGCCAAGCTGTGCAGGCCCTGTTTGCCTTCACTTCCTCCCCTACTGGGATGGACCAAAGCGGGAGAGGGCTTTCCCTGTCATTTTGACCCTTTATCCCTTTAATGAGTCACACCATATTCTTCACTTAGAAGAAGTCAAGTTGGATCAGAGACCATGGGGTCCATTTGAATCTCCCTGGCTGTTCTCTTGCCCGCTATGGCTTTCCCTGGTGTCCCTCAGGCTCCTAATGGCTGGCGTGCACTACTCTCCGCCTGCCCTAGTGACCGCTGTGCGCCATAGATACCCACTGGGCTGAGGTCAGCCTGTAGGTTCTAGTTAGCGCAATGGCAGCGAGTGCATCCGCTTTGAGGGACAGCACCACGTGCAGCCATCACCAGAGTTAATGGCCATTTCTAGAAGATGACCGGCTAGGGCCAGGGATGTATAATTTCCCCGCTAACCACGGGTTTGGTAAAGGCCCGGAGAGCAAAGCCCTCAGCATGCCTGTCTCCCTCCCTCAAGCCCCCAGCACATTAGCACATTAGCCACGTTAGGAGGCTGTAATTTCCCATAAATGCAGTGTGGGAAGTATTGTGCTTGCTGCTACATGGGCGGGTTAGGAGGGGGGAGTTGGGGGAACGGGTTTGGTTCGCTCCCATTTCACCTCCGAGAAGCTTGCCTGGGCCCCTCTTCTGCCCCAACCAGGAGGCAAAGGAAAATGCTGGCTTAGGGAGAGCCCTGGCTTCCAGCCCATCTCTGCCCCCCTGCTGGCTCTGTGACTTTGGGCCTCACCAGTCTATTTTGGCTCCTGTGGGGAGGACGATGGCCTTAGGCAGTGGCCAGAGGTCAGGGAGATGTGACATGGAGGGCGCTAGCTCGGTGCCTGGTGCTTGGGTAGTGCTGGCCAGTGTTACCAGCATCACCTCTTTTCCTGCCTGACGGACACCCCACTCTGGGCCAGGTGATTGGGAATCTGCAAAGTGCTGGGAGGGGCTCCAGTGTCACCTGTCAGGTGGACATCGATGCCCTTCCCCTGCAGGAGGGGGCGCTGTGCAGGCAGAGCCCGCCTGGGATCGGCCGCTCGGCCCAGGTTGTGGGTGAGGAGTGGACCGTCTGCGTGTTCTAACTCTCACCCTCTCAGGTTCCCTTTCTCTCTCCAGTCCCAGTGGGGTGGGAGAGAAATGGATTTTTGGTTGTTTTATACATTTTAAGTTTGTGAAGTGATTTTAGAGAGCTCTTTGTAAATTTGTTCCCAGATGCTACCCTTGCCTCTGCTTCTAAGGCCAGACTAGTGTGGTGTGAGTCCCTACAATAATAGTGATTCCATAGCGTGGGGTCGCCCTGGACCACCTGCATATGCTCTTCGCATTCATGACCTCATTTGAACTTCTCCACAGACTTGCAGTGATAGGACACACATCTCTGTCTTTCCGAGGGGTAAACTGAGGACCAGGAGTGTGGGGGTAGCCCAGGTCTCAGGCCCCGGGTGCTGGCCTGGCTCTCCCGCCCTTGCTGGCGTGGAGCCGTCGGAGAGCAGGGAGGAGCAGGCTTCTGGAAGGCCTCCATCAGCCGCTTTCCTCCTCAGTGCAGCGGGGCAAGGGAGCCCCTCTTCTGTTGCTCACGTTTATTGTTTGGAGTTAATATTTAAGGGCAGACATGCCCCTGTTACACAGTCAGATAGCACCAAAGGCTTCTGACAGAAGACAGCAGTTCTCGGGGTGCCCCTCGCCGAGCACCTGCTCGCTTCTGTGTTGACTTCATATGTGTAAACAATGTGCTTGCACTGCCTTTTCCCCGTTCGTCAGTTTACACTTGATCTGTAGAGACTTCTCATCCTGGTAGATGAGCTCCAGGCTCTGCTCCCCTCCCTGCCCTTCCTGTGGCTCCTGGAAGGACACAGCCCTGCAGCCTCTGCCAGTGGCAGGGGCATGTGTGCTGCGAGGCAGCCGCAGGGGCATGCGGTCGGGGCACCAGCTGTGGTTTCTCAGGCTGGTAGGGCGGTGATTCTGGAGGCTGTGTTTCATGAGCAGCCCCTGGATGGAGGTGGTTTGAATTTGAGTGGCAGGATATAGATGTTCCATTTTTGTATCTGTCTGCACCTCGCAGAGCCACCTGGCTTCTTAGGTTTATAACAAGACGTTTTCTGTTGACCAGGCCCTGGGCTCCTCACTAGCCCCAGTCCACGTTCCCCTTGGGGGCCTGGCTCCCTTACGAGGCCTCGTGGATGCCCCGCTCTCTGCTCTTCGTGCCTCTCACAGTGTGAGCTTGGGGAGCTCCGTGGAGTCTCGTCAGCCTGGAGAACTCACGCTGGTAAGTGCTTTTCATATGTTAAGTGTATTGAGTGACTGTGGGCCTCCTTGTACCATGCTAGGAATTATGTGGCCCACAGATGAGAAACAGAGGGCAGGGGCCTCAAAGCTCATAGTCCAGTTGGGAAGGCGCGTCACACCTGTGTGCTGCTGAAAGTGGGCTCTCCCTGGCACGGCCCCACGCCCTAGTGTCTGCAGTCCTGCAGCCAGGGCAGTGGCCGCCGGGAAGGAGGGGTCAGTGTGCATCGCAGATACCAGGGTCAGCTTTGTGGATGTGGCCGGCTCCCATGGAGGAAATGTAAACCGAAAGAGCGGGGAGAGCATTCTGAAGGTCACCTGAAGGTCTTCCTTGTGAGCCCCTTGACTTTCTTTCTCTATTTTGGAGCCTTTGCAGGGTCTCAGGACTTCTGCTCATATGCAGGGTCTCTTGGGCTCCATCCATGAGGACAAGAATGCTCTCGGCCTCTTGGCTTTAGGGGAGGAGACCAGCGAGGAGGAGGTGGAGAGTGATAACCAGGTAATGACGCATCCTCCTCCTGGCCCGAGGACCCTCGGTGCTTTTTTTTTTTTTTTTTGGAAAAGTTTTTGTTGTGGTAAAATATATATAACATGAAAGTTACCATTTTAACTAATTTAAGTATACAATTAGGTGGCCTTAATTACTTTTTTAAAAATTGTTTTATTGCTTAAAGTATTACAAAGAGTGTTATATATGTCTCCTTTTTTTTCTCCCCTTGACCCTCCCCTAGCCTCCCATGCCCCCCAGTGTCTTATGTCCATTGGTTATGCTCGTATGCATGCATACAAGTCCTTCGGTTGATCTCTTACCCACCCCCAACCCTCCCCAGCCTTCCCGCTGTAGTTTGACAGTCTATTCGATGTTGCTCTGCCTCTGTATCTATTTTTGTTCATCAGTGTATAATGGTCTTAATTATCCATAAATGAGTGAAAAATATGGAACGCTTCACAAATTTGTGTGTCATCCTTGCGCAGGGGCCATGCTAATCTTCTCTGTATCGTTCCAATTTTAGTATATGTGCTGCCGAAGCGAGCACGGCCTTAATTACTTTTACAGTGTTGTGCAGTTGTCACCACTGTCCATTTCCAGACCTTGTCCATAATCCCAAACAGACACTCTGTGCCCTGAGCGATAACTCCCCGTCCTTGCCTCTCCCGGGCCCTGGCAGCCTCTCATCTCCTTCCTGTCCCTGACTTTGCCTATTCTGTACGTTTCCTGTAAGTGTAATCATACAGCGTTGTCCTTTAAAGGATGGCTTCTTTTGTGTGGCATAGTGCTCCTACAGTTCCTCCACACTGAAGCATGTGTTAGAATTCGTTCCTCTTTATGGCTGAATTATCCTCCTTGTAGGAATAGACTCCATTTTGTGTATCCATTCATCTGTTGACGAACACTTGGGTGATCATCACCTTTTGCTAACCTCTGCATGACTTTGAAAATAAGTACAAATGATGTTGTGGCCCA
>NW_005871496.1:661271-688210 GCF_000147115.1 Myotis lucifugus
CACACTGGTGGCATGCTGGCTGGGTAGCAGGCCCCTATGAACAGGTGTGACCTCACCCAGCTTCCGCACACTGGTGGATGCTGGCTGGGTAGCAGGCCCCTATGAACAGGTGTGACCTCACCCGGCTTCCGCACACTGGTGGATGCTGGCTGGGTAGCAGGCCCCTATGAACAGGTGTGACCTCACCCGGCTTCCGCACACTGGTGGATGCTGGCTGGGTAGCAGGCCACTGTGCGAGGCCCTGTGGAGATACAGGTGTTACTAAGGTCTGGGTCGGGCTGGCCTCAAGGAGTTTGCAGTGGAGAGAGAGAAAGGATTAGGTTCTTGGCGTTCAGTAAGTGATCAGTCAGTGGTGAGGAAATGAGGATGTAGGAAGCTCTGAGCAGGGCAGCATGTACACGAACTTGGCACAGGCTTGCAGGAGTCCTGAGGGAAGGAATTACTGGTCTAGAGGTCGGGAGAACTTGGTGGAAGAGAGGACAGTTGGCCTGGGTCTTCAGAAGTGGGTGAGTGTTGGAACGGGGAGGATGTGAGGATATGTTAGACAGGCAAACATCTTGAGCACAAGGCCTGGGAAATGCAGAATATGGTTGGGAATAGTTTCTGGAAATCCCTCCCCCAACAGTCCTATTGCTCTCATCTCTCTCCCTGGTCTGGCCTTCACTGCCACCAGGATGTTCCTTATAAAAACAAACAAACAAAACCCCAAACTTACCATATTGTTGTAATACCCCAAAATTCCAATGCACTTTTGTACTTGAAAAGGAACAAGATACTCTATGCATTTTGGTGTGCATTCATTTTTAACAATTAGCATTTCTCTCAATATATTCCCAAAGTATTCACACAACTAGTAAATCATGAGGTCAGCCACTCAGATTTCCCCAAACATTTAGTTACTGATTGCAAGCTTAGTTACGCTTCCCCAAGTCTAACATGCCAAATTCTTCTAAATTTTTTAAACGCTTTAAAATGAAACAGGTCATCCCATTTTGTTAGAATGACCACAAAACTGACAGCTAAACAACAGTGCTTGTGCCGCAGATTTAAATTTGTTTTCTTACGACCTCTTAATATTATGTCCTTCTCCCTTACCATGGCCCTGTTATTTCTGACTCTTACGTCTTGGTCCTCGGCCGCCCTCAGAGCCAGGGCTGATACCTCGGGCCGGTGGAGGTTGCGGTGTTGGCTGACAGGCCCTGAGTCACGGGTGGGTCTTTACAGGTGATCCTGCTTGAGCCATAGCAGGCACTCTTACAGTTAGGCTTTCTCTAGAACAGTGGTCGCCAACCTTTCGGACCTCATGGACCACCAGTGGTCTGCGGACCACCAGTTGGCGACCGCTGCTCTAGAACGGTCCATGTTGTTAGCTCTGCATAATCAGATGCGTTTGGATTGTGACTTTGGCACTTTCTTCCAAATGTGACATTTTTTCTGAGTGTCTCGTTTTTTTCATCAACCTGATCTGTGTCTGTGTTGAAACTCTTCCTTCCAAATGGGGCCTGGTCTGCTTGCATTAAATCCCAAGCCTTCAGTCTGTTTGCTTCCCCAAATGACAACTTTGTTCCTCTTGTTGACCATCAAGACCTTGTAATGACGGTGGAATCAGCAGCTCAGGGTCTGAGCCCGGGAGGAGGATGTGAGTCGGAAGGGGGTGGCTTTGGGAGAAAGGATGGTCTCCATGAGACGGAGCAGATTGAGAGTGGAGAGTCCACCCTACGCCCGTCTGTGTGTCAGGGCCTGCCCCCTGCCTGGACCACAGGAAGGGCACGGGCAGGTTTTGCTGAACAACGGAGGGAATGGAGAGGTGAGGGAATGAGTGGGCTACGTGGGGCAGGGGGTCCTGGCAGGCTGTGCTGTGCTTTCTTCCCGTGGCTGTCCCATGGCCTGGGAGAGGGGACGCTTGGTCTCTGCTGTCAGCAGGTGGATTGAAGATCCTAAAGTGAGTCCATCGTCATGAACTTTGACTTTGAGCTAGTTAAGTTTCACTTTATCATTTTTACTTTACAAGTGTTAAAAAAGGGGGGGTGGTGGATTTTCTTTGACACGTCCTGGATTTCCAAGAGCTTTCCTTCTGATGATGATATGCTGTTTTGAGTGAGTGGACGCTTTTAATCGTATTCCGTCTAACCTCTTTAATATAAACAGGCAGCTGTGTGGTGGGGCAGTGTCTGGAGTGGGAGGTGTTGAACACTTTCCACCCTTGTCTCCAGCGTCTCGGTAGATATGGTCATGTTTGCCACGGGGAGTGTTGGATTCCTGTGCTCTAACAGCAGGCAGGCAGGACCGAGGCGTTTCCTGGTGGCAGGGCAGTGGTGGGGATGAGTGGGGAAAGGGCGCATTGAAGAAGTTGACAAAGCTGCCTCTGCGTGGACCACGCCCTCTGAAAACAGCTGTTGTCCAAGTTTCTAGAATCTACCATAGCTCTTTGAGGTGCCACCTCTTCACGCTAGGGTGTCTCAGGCCGCCCTCGAGGAGGGCTCCTTCAGGTCTGCCCTGGCTCGTTGTTGACTGTCACTTGCTCTGGATTCCAGGAGAGGGCAGTAGGGTGGCAAGAATGACTCTCTCCTTCCCCCTCCTCGCCTGCCTTCACCTTAAACCCATTTCCAGGCTGTGACAGCCTCAGAAGGGAGAGGCTCGAGAAACAGACACTGGAAATGGTGTGAGGGAGAGGGGGGCGGGAGGGTGGCGAGCTGGCCTCGTGTTGCTGGTGAGAAGCCGTCTGCTGATCCCAGGAGCGGAGGGAGCTGGGCTTTGGAATAATGGATGATGTCAGTGCGACTGGAAGGTGCTAACAGCACCAGGGAGAAGTGCAGAGAAGGGTGGGAACGAGATGCGGAAAATAGACTGCACTGATGATTGGGGGGGGGGGTGGCGGGGGCTCTCCCCGGAACAGGATGTAGCCGTAGACACCGTGCTCAGCACTCCGTCCTCCAGGCCCTCTCTCCTGGGCTGTGTGCCTGGCAGGACCTGCCTTCATGCTCTGGGGCGCTCGTGGTTTTGGGGTGTGTGTTAAACGTGAAATGGTTCTTACAGGTACTCTCCCGCAGCCCCTCCTCATGTAGATGCAAGGTCTTTTTTGAAAAAGCCACAGAAATTTGCCTTGAGATACCCAAGTCCCTGGGGCTGGGCCCCGAGAGAAAGGAGTCTGACCACAGATGAGCTGAGAGCAAAGCTGTGCCCGGGGGTGCAATCGCTGCCTTCCCCACCCCCGTGTGCCCCTTAGAACACCGGCCCAGGAGACGCATGGGCCGGAGGGAGCCTGGGTCAGGCCTCAGGCCTTGGGCTGTGGTGTGAGGAGGAGCAGGCCCAGGGAAAGGAGAGGAGCGTGTTGTCTGACGGGCTTTGTACACACTCATCTCACCCATCCATCTGTGGGGAGTCTGTGAGGAATGTGTCTCCCGCCGCTGTCCTTCCCTGCACTGCGCCTCTGGCGGTCCCGTGCGGTCGCCATGGACGCAGAGTGTGCCAGCTCACTTACTTTAATGTTAGCCACGTTTTAATATGGTAACGTTTAGGCAGACAGAAGAGGATAAGCCCCACTGTGGAAAAATCTTCTTTTGAAATGGAAGCTTCAGAAAGGCCTGGCTGGGCAGCAGCCTTGTGGTCCAGCCATGTTTCTCATGTGGACCTGGTGTCCTCCCGTGTTGGATAGGCTACTGGTTTCTCCATCATCTTGAGTATTAGTGGCTGACATCTATTCAGCTGCTTTTCATTTAATGAGCAGAATAAGAAGTGTAGTCTGATCCCTCACAGCCATGTAAGGTAAGGAGCCGGTCTCCCTTTGTAGAGTGGGTGCTCCTGTCGCAGGACACCCGCCTCCCCCCTCCTTACTTGTTTCTGCAGTTCCTGACCTCCCGGCCTCCGCCTTCCTCCCCTCACCTGGGCTGGGAGAGGGCGTGTCTAGTTGAGGCTGTCTTAGCCACAGTTCAGCAGATGGCTGTGGAGTTTTCACAGTTTATTTTTAAAAACTCAGTCAAGCATTTTCTCTTGTGTGCCAGGCAGTGAGAATAACGGGGCTGATCTGGTGGCGGAAACAGACAAGGAAACCAGCAGTTATAATGCAGTAGTTGTTATAGAGGTACTCTCCACACCCCTCCCCATGCAGGTGCAAGGTACCTGTATAGAGGATGGGGAAGGCTCATCTCAGGACACCTGCCCCAGGGATGGAGGATGTGATGCTGTGAGGCTGTGAGGACTAGTGGAGGGGGGGGAGAGGGAGAGAATTAAGAAGGTGCGAGGCAAAGTAGGAAAAAAAGCATGATGTTTATTCAAAGGCAGGAAGAGAGGATGTGTGCAGGGTGTGGCTGGAGAGGACCCATGTGGAGGAGGCAGGGGCTGGACCGGTGAGGAGAAGTGAACATGTTCTGAAGGCCATGAGTGCTCTTTGTCCCCTTTTTATGATCTGCTGCCTTTATTAAAAAAATGTTTATTGTTGAGAGTATTACAGATATTCTCCTTTCCCCCCCATTGCTCCCCTCCAACTAGTTCCTGCCCCACCTTAGACCTTCCCCACCCTATTGTCTGTGTCCCTGGGTAATGCATATATAAGATCTTTGGTTAATTCCCCCTCCCCCCCCCAGATTCATCAGTCTGTTCTGTGTTTCCATGCCTCTGATTATATTTTATTCATCAGTTTATTTTGTTCATTAGATTCCTTATTTGTTTGATTTTTAGATTCAATTGCTAGATATGTATTTATTGCCATTTTATTGTTCATATTTTTGATCTTTTTTCCCCCCCTCTTTTCTTCTTCCTCTTCTTAAAGAATACGCTTCAACATTTCATGTAATACTGGTTTGGTGGTCATGAACTCCTTTAGCTTTTTCTTGACTCTGAAGCTATCTGATTTTCAATTCTAAATGATAGCTTTGCTGGGTAGAGTAATCTTGGTTGTAGGTCCTTGCTATTCATCACTTTGAATATTTCTTGCCACTCTATTCTAGCCATAAAGTTTCTGTTGAGACGTCAGCCGACAGTCATAGGGTACTCCCTTGTAGGTAACTAACTGCTTTTCTCTTGCTGCTTTTAAGATTCTCTCTTTGTCTTTAACCCTTGGTATTTTAATTATGATGTGTCTTGGTGTGGGCCTCTTTGGGTTCCTCTTGTTTGGGACTCTCTGGGCTTCCTGGACTTGTAAGCCTATTTCTTTTACCAGGTAGGGGAAGTTTTATGTCATTCTTTCTTTTTTCTTTTTCTTCTTTTTTAAAAAATATATTTTTATTAATTTTAGAGAGGAAGGGAGAAGGGGAGAGAGATAGAAACATCAATGATGAGAGAGAATCATTGATTGGCTGCCTCCTGCATGCCCCCTACTGGGGATTGAGCCCACAACCTGGGCATGTGTCCTTGACCAGAATTGAACCCGGGACCCTTCAGTCCACAGGCCAACGCTCTATTTACTGAGCCAAACCAGCTAGAGCTATGTCATTATTTCTTCAAATAGGTTTTCAATATCTTGCTCTCTCTCTTCTCCTTTGGCACCTCCATAATGTGAATGTTGGTACACTTGAAGTTGTCCCAGAGGCTCCTTATATTATCTTCATATTTTTGGATTATTTTTTCTTTTTGCTCTTCTGATTGAGTGTTTTTGCTCCCTCATATTCCAAATTGTTTATTCGATTCTCAGAATCCTCTACTCTACTGTTGAATCCCTGTAAATTATTCTTTATTTCAGTTAATTATGCTTAATTTTTGACTGGTCCTTTTTCATATCTTTGAAATTCTCACTAAGATTCTTGAAAGTCTCACTAAGTCCCTTGAAGCTCTCAAGAAGATCCTTGAGTGACCTTATAAAACCATGGTTTTGAACTCTGTATCCAGTAGTTTTCTTGCTTTCATTTCTTTCATTTGTGACATTTTTCTTTGTCTCCACATTTTGGCTACTTCCCTATGTTTATTCCCATGTATTAGGTAGAGCTGCTATGTCTCCTGGAATTGGTAGGGTGTCCTCGTATAGTAGGTGTCCTGTAGGGCCCAGTGGCTCAGCCTCTCCAGTCACCTGAGCTGGGCACTCTGGGTGCCCTGTGTGGGCTGTGTGCAGTCTTGTAGTTGAGCCTTGATTGCTGTTGGCATCACTGGGAGGAACTGACCTCCAGGCTAATTGGCTGTGAGGACCAGCTGTGACTACAGTGGAAGAGCTGCTGTGCAGGAGACACCCTGTGGAGCAGGACTTGCTTCATTGGGGCTTTGGTGTTCACTGAGTCTGCCCCTTGAGTGTGTGGCTTGTGGATGTGTAGAGTTGTAATCTAGTATGGTCTGAAGCTGTCCACGAGGTGCACTGGTTCTGGGGCCTCCCGGGAGGTGCAAAGTCAGCCACTGCCTGGGGCCACTGGGCAGGAGCTACAGAGAGATCTGCAGATGGCTGCTACTTATATTGGGCTTGGAGGTGCCCAGGAGAGGCCACGCTGTGAAGCAAGTCAGGCTGGTGCTAGTGTTGGATCTTGGGCCTCTTATTGATAGATTTGGGGCATGCTCTCACCAGCTGCAGCTTGTTTGAGAGATTTAGGAAAGTCTGAAACCTAATCCAGGACAGGCCATTTGTATGGAAAAGCCTCTGCAAACGGCTTGGGTGGGGCAGGGTCTTAAGGAATCCCCAGTGTGGGCCAAGCTGATGGAAACTCAGATATGGCTGCCAGTCAGCTCTGCAACTGGGAAGGTTCCAGCACCAGAACAATGACCCCTGTGAGCACCTCCTTCTGGGAGAAAGCTGCCTCCAGAGTTCTTGCCCTGATGCTAGACAATCTAGTTCTTCCCCAAGTGTCCCAGATTCCTTTCAAGCCGCTACCCCAGCACTGGAGCCCAGAGGGATCGAGTCCGAGTAAGTTCGTGTGCCAGCCCTTTAAGAGGAGCTGCCTGGGACTCCAGCAGCCTCCATGTCACTCAGCCACAATCTCCGCTGGTTTTTACAGCCTGAATTAATGGGGACTTGTCTTCTGGTGTGGGGCTGGGGGTCTGGTGTGGGGCTGGGACCCATTGCTCCTCACAGGCAGCTTCCGCAGAGATGATGTTACTTTCAATTAAAAACATGCCACATGTGGATGTCGGACCGGCCCGTTCCGTGCCTCCGCCCCTCTTACTAGTCTCAATGTTTCTTCTTCTTTAATTCTCTAGTTGTAGGACTTCATTTAGCCAGATTTCAGGTGGTTCTGAATCATGGTTGGTCTGTATTTTAGCTGTAATTTTGATGTGGTTGTGGGAGGAGGCCAGTACTGGCATTTACCTATGCTGCCATCTTTGGTCTGCCGCCTTTATTTAATCCTGAGGTGAGCATGGCTGGGGGATCGGCCTGCTTCTGATGAGTGAGGCAGTGTGGCTGCCAGACACCCTCACCTATCCCAAGGACCCCCGCCTCCTCCTTGGAGTCCTTGGAGCCGCCCAAACTGGTTGTGCTGCGAGCTGGCCACTCTTGGGGATGTTGAGATGAGGAGCCTGTCTCGCCCTGAAGATGCTTGTTTTGAAGAAGAGGAGCTTATCCTGCTTCTCTCAGCTCCGTGATTGAGGCCGATTCCTCCCATGGGGCAGGTTAGGGGTGTGGCGAGGACGGGCAGCACTGGCGGGTGCCCTGCCTCCATGCTTTTCTCCCTGGGTGCGTCCCCGCCAGGTCCAGTGCCCTTGGCTTCGGGCAGTAAAGGCTCCTAACCCAGGCCCCCTGTGACGTTTCACTTTTCTCCATACTTATCTGAATTCCCTCAGGGCCATCCACACCTTGTTCATATTTAGGTCCCCAAGGTGGTGCTTGGCACATGAGTCTCAGTGAATGAATGTGTGGGTCTTGTCAGAACACAGCAGTTAAAATTTATGGAGCAGTCATGGTATGCTAGGCACAGCTGTAAGTTCTTTAGCTCCACGACTGTTGCTCATTTCATCTTCCCAATAACGCTGTGAGGCAGGCCTCCTTCAATCCCTGTATTTTTGTTGTTGTTAATCCTTACCCAAGGATATTTTTCCATTGATTTTTAGAGAGAGTGGAAGGGAGGGGGAGAGAGAGAGAGAGAAACATTTAAGTGAGAGAGACACATTGACTGGTTGCCTCCCACACGCGCCCGACTGAGGTCGGGAATCAGCCTGCAACTGAGTTATGTGCCCTTGACCGGGATTGAAGCCGGGACTCTTCAGTCTGAGGGCTAATGCTCTATCCACAGAGCCAAACTGGCTAGGGCTGTATCCCTGTATTTTAGAGGAGAAATGGGCAGAGAGAAGGAAACTCACTTGCCTAATGTGGAGCTAGGGTTTTCACCTAGGTGGTCTGTGTCCGAGGCTGAGCTCTGAGATGTTCCAATTCCCTGCCTCTCCTAATGGGCCCTGGCATGTCTGGGCGGCTGGTCAGTGGGCTGCTGGACCTGCAGGCAGGCACCTTGGCTGTGGGTGCAGCAGCCCCCTGACAGGCAGTGTCAGTGGATGCTGTGCTGGGGCTGCTCCTTGGGCCTGTGGACTCTAGTTGTCAGGCCCCCTGATTGGGTGACTGGGGCAGGGAGGTCTTGGATGTTGTGCGCACTGGCAGCTGAGGTGTGGGCACAGGTGTTTTCTGGGGGGAGGCGTCCCTGCCTGAGCTCAGGAGAGGTCATTGGCTGCATTTCTGGGGCAGGGAAGGGGCCCTGTGTTTATTTAGACCAGCTCAGCTCCAAAGGTATCCTAGTCTTTGAAGCGAGGTGTGTGTGAGCAGGAGGTGTGAAGCGAGGTGTGTGTGAGCAGCAGGGTGTGAAGCGAGGTGTGTGAGCAGGAGGTGTGAAGCGAGGTGTGTGTGAGCAGGAGGTGTGAAGCGAGGTGTGTGTGAGCAGCAGGGTGTGAAGCGAGGTGTGTGTGAGCAGGAGGTGTGAAGCGAGGTGTGTGTGAGCAGCAGGTGTGAAGCGAGGTGTGTGTGAACAGGAGGTGTGAAGCGAGGTGTGTGTGAGCAGCAGGTGTGAAGTGAGGTGTGTGTGACCAGCAGGTGTGAAGCAAGGTGTGTGTGAGCAGGAGGGTGTGAAGCAAGGTGTGTGTGAGCAGCAGGGTGTGAAGCGAGATGTGTGTGAGCAGCAGGGTGTGAAGCGAGATGTGTGTGAGCAGCAGGTGTGAAGCGAGATGTGTGTGAGCAGCAGGATGCAGCAGTGGTGGAGTCCGCTGCCCAGGTTGTTTTTCAGGAGGCCCTGGTGGAGGGCCCGGGGCAGGTCGACAGTCCCCAGCTGCTGACTTTGCTTCCCTGTGGCTCCTGCCAAGGCCGTGCTTCTGATGGAGTGGATGGGGTGCAGCAGGCCCTGGAACAGGGACATTTCTATCTGAGGTGCCCCCCCCCCACACACACACACATTCCTCAGAACTGCTGTGGCCCGAGGCTTCCTCCTCAAGCGTCCTCCTTCCATTCCTCCAGTCGCAGGTCTGAGACCTGTGTTCGAAGGCTTCCCTCCCTCCTTTATCCTTAACAGTAAATGGATGGCACCCTGGCCCATCCTGGCACGTGTGCTCAGAGCCTGAGTGGGTGCTCCCACGAGGACCCGTCCCAGGGCCTGTGCAGGGGGCTTGGGCGGTGGCTGCACCTGCTGTTGTGAGGAAGGTGTCCTCCCTGCTGCCTTCTGAAGATGAGAAATAGAAATCCTAGACTCTGGTGCTTTTCTCATGTGATTCTCCGTCACAGTCATTGTGAATAGATGCCGACTGTCTGCGATCTTACGATTTGTCTCTCGGGGCTGGAATGAGAGGCGCGGACCTCCAGGCAGCGGTGTCCCTGCTCCTCTGCGGACGGGGTCTGGTGGGGCCTCCCCGAATCACCATGGCATTCGGGGTCAGCGGGTCTGGGAGCCAGGGGTCTGTGCTCCCCAAAGCTTTGGGGGTGCTTGATAACCACTGGTGTCAGGACTGGAGCAGTGGCCGAGGCGGCAAGGAGACCCGACTTGCCGCAAGCCTCTAAACGCTGTGTACTGACTCCTGCTGTCTTCCTTTCTGACATGGCCCACGCTCCCCAGGAGTCTCCAGGAACAAGCCAGCATGAGGAGAAGGCCCTCTCTCCTGACTTGGGTGCTGCCCGCCCCCCGACTCACGGCAGGCTCTCCGGCCGAGGTGCAGACAGCAGCCTGGCCAGTGCAGGCAGCAGAGGGCGACAGGGAGGAGGGGCGAGTGCCCGGCTCCCCGGAAGAGACAAGAGTCATGAGAGTGACCCTGTGACGACGGCCACGAGTCTGGTGGGCCCTGGGGGCGACCAGCCCGCCACGTCCAGTAAGAGAGACGCACCCCAGGACCCGGCTGCAGCGAGGGAGGCTTCCAGGAAGGAGGAGGCCACAAGGGAGCCGGAGGAGGAGGCCCCTGTCCTGGGAGAGAGCGGATCAGACGCCAGTGACGTGAGTCTGTCCCACAGGCGTCCTGGGCAGCCTTGGTTGCTCCCTCGCCCAGACCTGTCACGGAGGCAGGAGCTCCCTCCGCAGGCCTGCGGTGGGCAGTGAGCATCAGCCAGAGGCCTTCGTTGTGGTAAACAGGCCCACTCAGCGGGCGGTAACCTCCTGAGGAAATTCGGAGCAGACACTGGCCTTTCCATTGGGAGCCTCCTGGGATTGCCATGTTCTTCTGGTCTACTTCCTTCCTCTTCCCATTACTGCCTCCCCTGCTACTTTTTCTTTTTAAAAAAATATATATTTATTGATTTTTAGAGAGAGAGGAAGGGAGAGGGAGAAAGAGATAGAAACATCAGTGATGAGAGAGAATCATTGATTGGTTGCCTCCTGCACGCCTCCCTACTGGGGATCGAGCCCACAACCTGGGCACCCCGGCGTGTGCCCTGACCAGGAATCGAACCAGCGACCTTTTGGTTCCTGGGTCAACGCTCAACTGCTGAGCCACATTGTCCGGGCTCTCCCGCTGCTTCGTGCCTTCAGTTTGGGATTGGCCTTGCTTGCAGCAATCTGAGTTCCTGCAGAGAGGAGAACCTCGTGTGGGCAAGGCAGTTGGGGTTCCTGCTCAGCCCTGGGCAGTTAGGTCATAAGACGACTCCTCATTGATTTCTGTGGCTCTTTCTGCACCAATCCAAGACCTGGCCATGACCCGATGGACAGAAGTCAGACCGGGGGAGGGCCATGGGCATTTTTGGTTTTCCAGCCCTTAGTCCTGCTGCTCCTCCAGGTGGATGGTGGGGGAATTCATTTAAGAAGCTCTTAACTGCTTCCTGGGAAGGATACTCTCATGCTGTGTTTGTTTTCAGGATAGCATCAAACTTCCCTAGCTATGCCCACTGCACTCACTGGCTCTCCTTAGCATGCAGACCCTTCTTGTCCATACTCACCTGGGCCACCAGCTCAGGGGCTGGGGGCTGGAATCTTATGTCCAGAGAGAATGGGAGGGTCCATAGGCCTCTCAGTTTTCCAGAAAAGGCGGGCTCTGGTTTGGGCTTAGACCCATGTTGGCGTCCTGGCCTGACAGCTCCCTGGGTAGTGATCAAGACCCCCAGCCCACTGTCCTGGTTACTGTCTGTGGGTCTATCTTCACGGGGATCACGACCCCCTGCGCTCTATCCTGGTGACTGTCTGTGGTCTGTCTCCCCAGCGATCCTGACCCCCAGCCCGCTGTCCTGGTGACTGCTGTGGGTCTGTCTCCGCAGGCGCTGGAGATCAGTGAACACGTGAAGGAGCTACAGGGCTCAGACTTCGATGCCTCCAACTCCAAGTCCCGCCTTGGCCTGGTGAGTCAGAGGAGGGAGCAGGGGCTGGGAGAAGGCGTGCGCTCGCGGGTCACGGTGCTTAAGTGTCTGCCGTTCATCACAGCTTATACCTGGGGAAGTGTGAGTCAAACTTCCGTCTTGTCTGACTCCAGTTTCTTAGGCCATCACTAAGGATAATACCGCCTACTTCATAGCTTGTCATGAGAAGAAATTGGGTCAAGGAACCATCAGCACATAAACCTTAAAGAAAGGTCGCTGCTGTTGCCAGGGCTGCCGTGTGAATGCCCTGAGGTCCTGCGAGGTCACCGCCTCTGGGCTCCGCAGGAACGTCACCTGGATCTAGGTGGCCACAGACTGTGTGTGCGCGTGTGTGTTTATGTGTGTGTGTGCACATGTGCGTGCATGTGTGTGCATGTGCGTGCGTGCGTGCGTGCGTGATCACTAAGCAATGGCGAGGACCGTCTCGGGCTCTGGCCAGGCGGGTGCTGGCATATCTAAAGTCAGGACGTAGTCCTGGAATGCAGCCTCTATGGTTTCCTTGTCCAGCCCTTCCCGCAGCTTGCAGTGTCCCGCGCCCGCCAGGCCTGCGTTTGCGGGGCGGAGGGGCGTGCTTCGGATGCATTTGGGCCAAGCATTGCCTCTGGAAGCCGCGCTCCCTCTGTGGTGTCTGGCTAAGGGGATGGGCTCAGGGATCTGGTGTCTGGCTAAGGTGGTCTAAGGGGATGGGCTCAGGGAAGAGGGTCAGGCTGAGCAGCAGTGATTGAGGGCTTAGAGCCAGATGCAGCTGCATAGTGAGTAGACTCACCTGAAAGGAAATGTCACCAAAAAGGAACTCATAAGCTAGGAAGGCAAGGCAGAGCCCCTGCGGGCAAAGGCTGCGTGGAGAAGGGCCACCTCTCGGGGCTCTTTGGTGGGCTCTGCCCTTCCGAGGGGCTGCTGTGTGGAGGCGGTGCCCAGCTGTCCTCGCTTCTCTGAGCGGGTGGCTGGAGGACAGCACAGGCTGCAGGACCAGAACGTGGCTGGGCGTCCGCCATTTGTCAGGGCTGATGACAGCTGTCCCTGGTAGCATGCTGCCAGGTAGCAGCCCCTCACCTTGCCCAGTGGGATCTCGGGTGGAGGGGCGGCAGCATGGTTACCTGGCAGCCGGGGCAGCAGGGGGCTGGCTCCTGTGTGGCGCTTGCTGCCTGCCCCAGCGAGAAGCCTGTGAGGAAGCTGCTGGGAGTGCCAGTGGTTCGGAGGCACCTGCACGCGAGCGGGACAAGTGGGAGGAGCCCACGCGCCGTTTCCGAGCTGCCACAGGTCTCCGGGCGCTTCGGTGGGCACAGGAGGGAGAGACAGCGGGAAGTGACAAGCTTTGCGGCAGGTGTCATGCCAAGAGCTTGGGCTTTGGAGTCTGTCCCGGGCACATCTGCCCGCAGCCCCTTGTCTGTCAGCGGCGCGACCTTGGGGAAGTGACAGATGCGGTGAGGCCTCTTCCTCAGCTGGGAGATGCGAATAGGAGAACTGCTCTAGCAGGGCTCTTTTTCTTCATACTTTTCTATGAGAAATTTCAACCATCCAGAGCGATTAAGAGGATTTACAGTGACTGCGCACACACCTGCAGTCCACAGCGAGCCTGTTAGCACACTTGCTTGGTCACCTCTTTCCGTCTGCTCATGTGTTGCTTTGAAGATTACAGTAATTAGATGCCAGAATATTTGGTGCAGCGCCTGGCGTGTGGCGGGTCCTCCTGGGAGGCTGGGGAGGGGCCTGGCGGGTGCGGGGTGAGGGCCAGCGCTGACCTTCCCGCCCACCGTCTCCAGGACTTCGGTTTTCGCAGCCGGATCTCAGAGCACCTGCTGGATGTGGACGTGCTTGCCCCGGTCCCGGATGGAGCCCGCTGGCCGGTGAGTCTCTGGGGGTGGCCAGGGTCTCCCTTTTTGGGGTAGCCCAGAGCGGAGCCCTGCCCATCCCAGGATGCATTTACGGAGTTTCCTCCCTCTGGAGTGCTTGGGGCCTGGCCCCGACTCTGCCTGGGACGGAGCTTCTGACCACTCCGTCGCTGATGCTGTGCGAATCAAGGCACCCCCCCCCCCAACCGCCGCATTTACCTGCTTACCCATCGTTTACTCCTGTGCTGATGCTGTGCTGAGAAATGAGAGCGGGAGCTCTTTACTGAGCCGGGTGAGGGAAGACAGGTTGTGAGTTGAACACGGACGGGAGGAAGGTGGAGCGGGATGAGGACTGCGCCCCGCTGTTCTCTGCGGCTGACGTGAGGAGGAGTGGCAGCCCTGGCAGGGAGCCCTGCTGCTGCGGGCACCAGAAGGTACTCTGGCAGCCTATTTAAAAAATATATATATTTTTGTGTTGATTTCAGAGAGGAAGGGAGAAGGATAGAGAGATAGAAACATCAATGATGAGAGAGAATCATTGATTGGCTGCCTCCTGCACGCCCTCCACTGGGGACTGAGCCCACAAACCGGGAATTGAACCTGGGACCCTTCAGTCCATCGGCCAACACTCTATCCACTGAGCCAAACTGGCTAGGGCAGCCTTTTTATTTTTAATGTAATTTGGGGAGCTGGCTTTTAGCTCAGGCCCAGATGGCAGAGTGGGCCACAGCTGCTGGGGTTCAGGCTGCTAGTGGAGAGGTGTGTGTTGGGGGGACACTGTGGACCCAGGGAAAGGAACCCCTGGGGAAGAGGGAGTGAGCTGTCTCCTGCCCAGGGCTCCTGTGCTGTCAGAGGCCAGAGGAGTGGCTGCTCCTTTGCCTGCCAGTCTGTCTGCCTATCTGCCTTAGGCGGGGGCGGGGTGGGAGGCGTGTGCGCAGGGGAGCTCACTGGCAGCCCTCTTCGGGGACCGGCTCTCATTTAGGCACTAATCTGGTTGAGTCCTCCCCGTGGCTGGCACGGGTGGAGGCGAGGCTGACCACCACTGCACTCGTGTGGCCCCGCCCCTGGAGGACATCCTCAGACTCATCAAGAATTGTCCCGCTCTTTACATGTGCCGAGGCCCAGGCTTTACCACGAGATCTGTTGGGTTTCTGATAGATGTGCATCCTTGCCTGGGAAGCGGCCTCATGGCCCGCTGATGGGAGCTGTGTGGACGGAGCGAAGGAGCCCTGTCAGGCTCCCTTTCTGTCTGTCTGTCTGGGCGCAGCCTTCCTCTCAGATGGAGCTATCGGCTGCCCCCTGCGGCCGTGGTGTCTCAGCGTCCTTGGTGGCACTGGCCCTGGAGGTCCGGGCCGCTGAGGACATGGGGTGTTTGTTCACAGATCTCTTCAACGACAGTGAGCGCTTCCAGCTGCAGGGGCAGGCCTTCCTTCCTCTTGTGTGTCTTCCTGCAGCCCTGGCTTCTGGTTCTGGCGCAGTGGCTGTGGTGTCTGGCTCGCCCTCCCCAGCCAGCCCGGCCAGCCCTGGGAGCAGCTGGGAGCCGGGACTTAGGCAGAACCTCAGGGGCCTTGACTGGACAGTAGACAGGCCGCTTCTGCTGCATCCCGCGGGGTCCTCACCCACCGAAGAGCCACTCTTACTGCTTCCTCCGAGCATGGCTGTCAGTGGGAGGGTTGAGGGATCTACATCAGACCCTCCAATATGCACTTTCCACCACTGCTGCCTGCAGGCCCAGAGGCTGGGAGGAGAAGACCAGGACAACAGCCAGTCCAGCCACGATGAGCTGCAGAGCAAACGGTCCCAAGGCTCCGAGAGGTACGGCTGGGGGAGGCCGCCGCAGGGAACTCGGGGATGTGTGCTGGGCAGAACTCCTGGCTGGTCCACGTGGCTCAGGTGCTCCTGCCTGAAGGCGCATGGGAACCGACAGGATGGCCTGGTAAAGTGTGTGTGTGTGTGTGTGTGTGTGTGTGTGTGAGAGAGAGAGAGAGAGAGAGAGAGTATGAGTGAGTGTATATGCTTGTGTGAGTGTGTGAGTGTGGGTGAGAGCGCAGACCTGTGATTCCACACCAACACAGGAGAGTGAAGAGCTGCTGGCGCCTGGTTGACTCCGCACATGGCACCACTGTGGGCCGGGGCTCCGACTTGTCACTGCTGGGATTGAACTGTGTGTCTGGTTGTGGCCGGCGCTGGAGTAGCCGCGGGAGCCCTGGGGGTCATGCAGGAGGGTCAGTTCTGCAGCTCAGAGCTGGACCAGGGCCCTGCACAGCAGAACAGGCGTGGCTGTGTGTGTGTGTGGCGGGGGGGCTTCCAGGTTCTCAGGCTTGAGCCCTGATAAGGCAAAGGCTGTCACCTGGAAGGGGGAGGGCAGTCATTCTACCTTTTGGACCTTGAAAAACCATCAGAATTCTTCCTTGAAGCTGCAGCTTCAGCATTTCCGATAGTCTGACCACTTGAATCTGGCTTCCCCTTTCCTTCCCATTTCCTGCTGGGTCCTTCCATCCCTCCTGGCCCAGTGATGCGGCCTCTGTGCCCCAAGGGTGTGTGCCGCTCTGCTAGGGGCCAGCACATGCAGCGCAGGGCCCTGGGTCCAATCCAGGACGGGAGCCCTCAGCAGGGTGTCTCCCTTCCTGCTCTTCCACTGCTCTGCCCTCTGCCCTCACCACTCCGTGAACCTGGGGCCCTGGCGGGGGGTCCAGCTGGAAGGAGGAGTGGACGCAGGTCCCCACTGCACCCCAGTCTCCTCCTGACTCCCCTCTCTGGCTGGTCTGACCAGGGTATCCCCTTCACTTCTGTACGGGGAGCGGCTTGGGAGTCCCCGGCACAGCCAGGCCACTGTGAAAGGGCCTCTGCAGGCCCCTGCTGGGCCGCCTGAGCGGCGGGGGACACAGGAGCCCCCGGAGCACTCTGCACACAGCCCCCTCCCGCCCGAGTCCCTGCACAGGTAAGAGTGAGCGTGTGCCTCCCGGGAGGGCGCGGCCGACCTGGGTGGAGTTGTGTGTGGGGGGCTGGGGGCCTGGAGAAGTTGGGGAGCGAGTGGCCCTCCTGGAGCTGGAGGGTGAGGAGATTGGCCTCTTCTGAGTAGTCAGTCTGCAGCTGAAATTGGGGTGCCTCGTCTGATTAGGGGAGCTTAGGAACTCCTGAATGAGGCAGGTCTCTTCTGGCCCAGCTGCCTCCCCAGCAGGGCTGCGCAGACTGCTGTTACCTGTTACGGGCTGTGATGGGCCTGCCCAGGGGCCCTTTCTCCTAGTCTCCGCCCACCAGCCTCTTCCAGCCAGTGGCCATCCCACCTCTGGTGGGGCAGCACCCCTGTGGGGTCCCCGTAGTGTGCCAGGAGAAGGAGGCGCCCTACCCAGGCTTCCCTGCGGCCAGCCAAGGTCCAGACCCCGGTGCTGGTGCTGTCTGCAAGGGGAGACGCTGGCCTCAGGGCTCACCCGGCGCAGTGAGTCCCTGGGATGTTGAGCAGCATCCATGCTCGGTTGCCAGCATCTATGGGGCAGCTGCTGCAGGCAGAACTTCTTGGGTCCAGTAAGCATTCTGCCTCCCACGTGGGAGGGCGCACCTGCTCTTCATTGTAAACAGCTCGGGAAGAGGCAGGGAGGGCAGGGAGAGTTAAGACCTGAGGAAGGGAACCGGTTGGGGCTGCCTCCCTGTCCCCATCACAGCTCTCTGACCCCGAATGGGGTGCCACTGGAGCCTCCTGCCTTTAACACATTTGCTTCTTTATTGCTATCAAGGGATGAAACCCCAAGTCCACCTGCCTCCTGCAAGAGTGGCGAGGCGCCGTGCTCCCAGGCCGAGGAGCCCGAGGAGCCCAAGGAGCCCGAGGAGAAGGTGGTGGCCAGCCCCACCCTGCCCATCTCTCCGGAGGGGTAAGGGCCAGTTCTTGTGGGTTGGGCCTATCCTCCATCGTGTGTGAGTAGCTTTAGATCCCATCCACTCTTTTTATTAAAATTCTTACTCGAGGATGAACCTGCAACCGAGGTATGTGCCCTTGACCAGGAATGGAACCTGGGACCCTTTGGTCCACGGGCTGACACTCTAACCACTGAGCCAGACCAGCCAGGGCTGTTTCCACGCACTCTTGGGTGGTGGGGAAAGATGCTCTAATCCCCGCAGAGGTGGTGTGGGGCGGGGGTGGGGGTGGAGGGAGTGTACCCTTGGTTCTGTGAGCAACCTTGAGACCCCAAGGAGCCATCACTGTCCCCAGGGCTCCCCTTGTCAGGACCTGGGGAGCAAGGGTGCAAGTGAGGGGGTACCTCCTTAGTCATTAGCAGAAACCTGGTAAGTCATGTTCTCCCCTTTACCAAGCACTATTTTCTCTTTTTATTTTTTTAAATTTATTTTTTAATTATTCTTTACTAGAGGCCCGGTGCATGAAAATTCATGCACTGGAGTGGGGGGTCCCTCAGCCCAGCCTGCCCCCTCTCACAGTCCGGGAGCGCTCAGGGGCGGGAGGCGACCCGGCGATCAGGGGAAGGCGACGCCCCATCACACCTCTGCTGCTGCCACTGCTGGCAGCGCAAGCCTCGGCCGGCCCTTGTTACCTGAGCCTCGGGCGGCCCTGGGCGGCTGGGGGGCTGAGGGGACTGGGGACTCCGGAGGCAGGCGGGCGGAATGGCCGGGTCTGCCTGGGGGCGGGCCCAGCCTTGCCATATGCCTGCCACCCTGGCGGGGCTGAGGGGACTGGGCACCGCCATCTTGTGGCTGTGGGCGCTGCCATCTTTGAGTGTGTGGCAGTCAATTAGCATATTCCCTCCTTATTGGCTGTGGGTGCCACCATCTTTGAGGGCGTGGCAGCCAATTAGCATATTCCCTCCTATTGGCTGTGGGCTTCGCCGTCTTTGAGGGCATGGTAGTTAATTTGCATATTCCCTCCTTATTGGCTGTGGGTGCCGCCATCTTTGAGGGCATGGTAGTCAATTTGCATATACCCTCATTGGCTGTGGGCACTGCCATCTTTGAGAGTGTGACAGTCAATTAGCATATTCCCTCCTTATTGGCTGTGGGCGCCACCATCTCTGCAACCTGCTGCTCAGTCGTTTGGTCGTCCCTCACTAACCCCCCCCTGCTGGCCTGGTCGCTCCATGCAGCCTGTTCAGTCATCTGTTCGGTTGCGATGGTCACTTAGGCTTTTATATAGATAGATTGTTGAAAGTATTCCATATGTCCCCCTTTGGCCCCCTCCATCCCCCCACCCCCATTATTTTCTCTTTCCTCTGTAATTGGAGAAAAATGCCCGCTCTGAGAAAAAGCAAACAGAAGCTTTTGGAGCTATTTATATACATGGAAGTACACAAGTCTGAGTTGTACAAGTCAACGAATGTTTACACGAGTACACACCACGGACCCACCCCGGATCCCACGGGAGCATCCCGTCCCCCGAGAGCCTTTCCTCATGCCCCCGCCCCCCCGGCCACCCCGTCCTGGCTTCTGCCCGCAGACCCGGTATTCCAGGTCCCACCTGCATGTAGTGGATTGGATGGTACACAGAGGGCTCTTTGTGTCTGGGTTTGAAGCTCACCACAACCAGACATCATTTAGCGTTTCTCTGCCCAGTTCACCTTCCCTTCTCACACCCTTTTACAGGTGGGGAAACTGAGGTGAAGGGAGGTGAAGGGCTTGCCCAAGGGCACATGGCTAGTTGCTTGCAGAATTAGGACTAGATTCTAGTCCCTGGGACGTCTGGCTTCGTGGGGCCTCTGCTGTTCTCGACAAGGACAGGCAGGGCCAGGCAGGGCCGGGGCCACCCAGGTGTGCCTGTCTGTGGCCTGAGTGGTTCGGAAGCATCCACGCCCTCGGGGCCCGGGGCTGCCTGCTGAGCGGAGACTGCCCACCTGCCCACCCGCCCACCCGCCTACCGAGATGGCTTGCTGACAGTGCCCCGGGGGCTGGCGAGGCACACTGACCCGAGCTCGCATCCTCCCTGCGCTGCAGGGGGATGTCCTGAGGGGCCTGTTCTCAGGTGCTGACCAGCCGGCAGCAACAGCTCTGCCCCGAGGGGGGACTCGCTCCCTGGCCTCTTCGGTGGCTGTGGACACCCGGGTCAGGGTGCTTTCTATGAGGACAGAAATGAGTGGTTCAGAGAAAGGGCCCTGGGCAGAGGTCAGAGGTCAGAGGGTGGTCGCCAGCACCTCTGGGAGAGAGGCTGGGCAGTGAGGGCCGCCAGGGCATCTTGCATTTCTCCCCGTCCCAGCGATGCTGCCCTGCTGGGGCCTTGGGAACACGCCCTGCGCAGTGCACACAGGGCCCGTGGGACACGCCTTCTGTCCTCTGAGTCTTCCAGGGCCCGCACTCCCTTGTCATTACTCCTCACAGCCGTGTTAGGAATGGGGTGATTTCCCCGGGTTTGTGGGGAGCAGCTTTGTGCCTCATTCGAACCTGTGGAATTTTAATACACGGAGGTAACTGGCATCGTGGAGAGGCCAATGGCTCCGAAAGAGGAATATGTTACTAACATTTCCAGAGAAGAGGGCGTGCCACGCCACCAGGGCCACGGGGGAAGAACCAGGGCTGGTCAGGAGGCAGGAGAGGTGCGAAGGGAGGGCATGGTCCAGAACCTCTATTGGGGTTTTCGCGGGAAGGAATGGATGAGGCAGGGTAGGTGCCTGAAGTGTGGGACTGGATGGTTTGAATAATGTTGTGCACTTGGGGGTGTGGGGTGGTCTCTGGGTGATTTAGGGTAGGGAAATACCCCCGTGGTGTGCAACCAGGAGGGGCTGGGGTATAGGCACAGGACTATCTATGAGAATTGGCTAGTCCTGGGAGGGGCAGCCTCTCGTTGACCAGCAAGCTTTTTAAGAATGTCAAAGCATCATCAGCACAGAAGGTGAGGGACCGTGAGTCACAGAGCCGGCGCCTTTCACAGATGTCATGATGCGTCAGAGGGGTTAGGAGCAAAGGGCAGGGCAGCAGCGAGGGCTGGGCTCGCAGGCAGCCACCGCCATGCACGCGTCATGCCAGAGGCCTGGGTCTGGGAGGCAGGGACATTGTTCCCTTCGCCACGCCCACATGAGGTGAACCACGGGCGTGTGGGGACACAGGTATCTCTGGTTGCAACCCAGTGTCAGTGGTGCACGGCCGTGCCAGAGGGACCGGGACGTGTCTCCCTCCGCCTCTTCCTGCCACCCTCTCTCCTCCTCTCCTTCACTCCGGCCTGCCAGGCCTGCCATGACTGCTTCAGGGACCCACTGGGGCTGGCGCCCGAGGGTGGCCTAGAAAGCAGACCTGCCTCTCCCTCTGCAGGCTTCACCCCGAGTGGCCGCAGGGATCTGCCTTGTGGGCCAGTGTTGCCTGCCTTGGACCTGAAGGGAGCTTAGGATGGTAGATCTTTAGAGCAGGGACACGGAGAAGAGGCGCACTAAGAAGTAGGCTGGTGTGGTGCGTGCAGCTATTCTCAGGCTGCTGTGCTGTGGACGCCTCATCTTCCCACAGCATCTGTCCCTGGGGTTCCACATGGCTACACAGCCCACAGGGAGATGCAGTAAAGGAGCCATCTCAGGGAGAAAAGCGTTTGCAGCAGAGGCTGGAAATGAGTTGGAGGGTTGATGAGGCGGAGAGCTGGGGGAGGCTCTTTCAAGGGCAGGATCCTCGAGGGGGTGGCAGCCGCATCGCTTACATCTGCATCTGCTGGGCTGTGTGGGGCCTGGGAGGAAGCGGGGTGTTGGGCGGAGGGGAGGTGGAGCTGGCAGCAGCAGAGAATTAAAGACATAGCTCAGGACCATTTCTGGTCTGAGTTATAATTTTAGGAATGGAGGAAGGAAAGATTTTAATGGTATTTCAGAGATGTCATGCCTTCCTTCTCTCTGTGGTCTCAAGGGGCGGAGAGGGAATTGTTCCAAAGGCCTGTTGTCACCTGCCATTCTAGCCAAGCCCGGGCCGCCCTCCATCTGCTGCAGGGCTAGAGCTGGAGGGAGGAGGGGTTCTGTGACCCCAGCCGGGGCTGGCTCCCTGCTCCTGGGATTGGATCCAGCCACATGCTGCTGAGGTTGACGGGGGCCCCCCTGCTAGGCCTGAGCACTGTGGGAGGAGGTGGTAGTCGGGTGGCAAGAGCAATTTCTAACGTAAGATTTAGGACCTGGGAATGCAAATGTGTACTAGCTTTTAGGAAAACCGCTCTGGGAGGCGAAACACTTTATCTCACTTATGCTTTCATTGTTCTAAATGTCCTTGGGGTTTCTCTTTGGGTATTTCTTTCAGAACCAGTGTACAAGCAACAAACAACCTTGTTACTCTATAGACATCTTTGTAACTGATACCATTCGTCCTTACCACCCACCTTATGCATCTGGTTAGCTCTGAATTTCTTTCCCCCTTTTTTGTTGTTACTCCTCACCTGAGGATATTTTTTGCATTGATTTTTTTTTTTTTTTAGAGAGAGTGGAAGGGGCAGAGAGAGAAACATCGATGTGAGAGACACATCGATTGGTTGCTTCCTACATGAGCCCCAGCCAGGGCCAGGGATCGAGCCTGCAACCGAGGTACATGCCCTAGACCAGTGATGGCAAACCTTTTGAGCTCAGCGTGTCAGCATTTTGAAAAACCCTAACTTAACTCTGGTGCCATGTCACATATAGAATTTTTTTGATATTTGCAACCATAGTAAAACAAAGATTTATATTTTTGATATTTATTTTATATATTTAAATGCCATTTAACAAAGAAAAATCAACCAAAAAATTGAGTTCACGTGTCACCTCTGACATGCGTGTCATAGGTTCGCCATCACTGCTCTAGACAGTAATCGAACCCGAGACACTTTTGGTGTTCGGGCTGACACTAACCACTGAGCACACCAGCAGGACTCGCTGATCTACTTTTAAACATCGATTCCTTGGTGCGGAGATCTGGAGCCTGGCGTCTGTTGTGCTCCTGCTTCTCTCTCTGGCTCAGGGGTGGTCCCCTGCCTGGCTCACTGGGCAGTGTGGGGGGCAGGGTTTCCTGTCCCTGGGCCTCTGTGGACTGTTCTGGGTCTCGGCTGGGAGGGATGCTGCTGCGTCCCCCTGGCTCCTATGCATTGGCCTCTGTGCAGTTTGGGAGGCAAAGAGCAGCCTCTGGGGACTTCAAACTGATGGCAGGAGCCTCGAGTAGCAGGCCCAGCCCTAGTGGAGGGACTGAGTGGGCTTGAGCCGTGCGGGAGGAGTCGTCAGGGCCAGCGCTTCAGTTTCTCCTCTGCCGCCAGCTTGGGAGCCTCGTCTCCGCCTTGGGCCCGGGTCCGCAGGGCCTGCTGTGGGCTGCCCTTCTCCCTGGGCTCACGCGGCCTTAGCAGCCACAGGGGGCTTGTCTCGTAGAACAGATGCTGCCTGCATCTCTGAGGGCGTAGCCTTCTGCCCCATTGGGGGACCTGAATTGTGTGTGTGATTCCTGGTGGAGGGCCCTCCATTAGGGTCTGTGATGACCCGTAGCTCTGTAAACCTGGTGCCGAAAGGCGGTGGTATTAACACTTGTGAACTGCTGTTCCCTCCCCTTGGTAGGCGATCTCCAGAGCTCCTGGCTCTCCCAGAGCAGCTCCCAGAGGCCGCCCGGAAGGCCATGGAGGAGGCGGTGGCCCAGGAACTGGAGCAAGAGCAGAGGCGGCTCCTGGAACTGAAGCGGGAAAAGGTGCAGCAGCTGCGGCAGAGGCTGCGGCAGGAGGAGGAGGAGGAGGCGCTTCAGCTTCAACAGCGGAAAGAGGAGTCTCTGAGGTGCGGCCCGCCCCCCTCCCAGACAAGCTGCAGGGCCTCCAGGACTTGTAGGGAGGGACCCACGCCTCCCTCCTGGGGGCCACTGGGTGCCCACGGCCTCTCTAGGATCCTCCTCGCCAGCCTGTGTGGAGGAATGGGCTCCCAAGCCAGGGTGCCTGACCCCTCTGTCTTTGGTGGGGAGTTGGGAGGTGTGATCGTGATGGGAGTAGCTGGTGTCTTTTGAGAGACTGCACTGATCCATGTGCTTTATTTTATTTTATTTTTTTTAATATACATATACTAGATGCCTGGTGCACAAAATTCGTGCACTGGAGGGAGAGGTTGTCCCTCAGCCCAGCCTGTACCCTCTCCAATCTGGGATCCCTCTCACAATCCGGGACTGCTGGCTCCCAACTGTTCGCCTGCCTGCCTGCCTGCCTGCCTGATTGTCCCTAACTGCTTCTGCCTGCCTGCCTGATCACCCCTTAACCACTCCCCTGCCAGCCTGATCGATGTCTAACTGCTCCTCTGCCGGCCCGATTGCCCCCAACTGCCCTCCCCTGCAGGCCTGGTCGCCCCCAGCTGCCCTCCCCTGCCGGCCTCGTCCTCCCCAGCTGCCCTCCCTTGCTGGCCTGATCGCCTACAACTGCCCTCCCCTGCCAGCTATCTTGTGGCGTCCATCTTGTGCAAGGCCGTGATGGTCAATTTGCATATTACCTCTTTATTATATAGGATATTTTATTGATTTCAGAGAGGAAGGGAGAGGGGAAGAGAGATAGAAACATCAATGATGAGGGAGAATCATTGATTGGCTGCCTCCTGCAGGCCCCGCACTGGGAATGGAGCCCACAACCCAGGTGTGTGCCCTGACCAGGAATTGAACCGTGACCTCCTGGTTCATAGGTTGATGGTCAACCACTGAACCATGCTGGCCGGGCTCCATGTGCTTTATATCTATGACTTTGTTAGTCTTCTGAAAGGCTCTTACGAGGTGTTATTATCAACCCCATTTTATAGAATGTATAACGTAGACAAATTGAGGCACCAGGAGGTGAAGTCCCGTCCCAGGTCTGGAAGCTGAGACGCAGCAGAGCCTCTTAGCCAGAGGCTTATCTCTGAAGCCCATTGTCTTAACTCCTGCAGGTCCTCTTCCTTGGGAGTCGGGGCCCTGCCGGGACCATGGGTTTGGTGGGGCCTTGTGCTACAGTGGGAGGAGCTCTTGCCCAGGACTCACAAGTTTCTGTTTGGGTTCCTGCTCTTTGCATAGCTGGCTGGGAGGCCCTAGACCAGTGATGGCGAACCTATGACACGTGTGTCAGAGGTGACACGCGAACTCAATTTTTTGGTTGATTTTTCTTTGTTAAATGGCATTTAAATATATAAAATAAATATAAAAAATATAAATCTTTGTTTTACTATGGTTGCAAATATCAAAAAATTTCTATATGTGACATGGCACCAGAGTTAAGACGGTTTTTCAAAATGCTGACACTCCGAGCTCAAAAGGTTCGCCGTCACTGCCTTAGACAAATAAGACCTTTAAGCCTGGCCAGGCGTGCGTGTGTGTGATTGTATGTGTGTACAGTGGAACCTCGTTCCAGAAGGCTGTTTGAGAAGCACTTTGTTCAAAAACGCAATCCTTTTTTCCCATTAGAAATAATGTAAATGGAAGTAATCTGTTCCAGACCCCCAAATGATTCCCTGTTTCCACCTTTCTTACACATAGTACATGTCTAATGTACTGTTTAATCTATAAACACTTCTTAAATTCATCGAACCCCCTACTAGCCTTAAAGGAATTTTTCATCTGTCACTGCCTCCGAAATGCTACCACACAGGCTCACTGCTTTTCCTTTATCCAAATCAAACAACAGCTTTTCTACCTCTTCAATTGCCTGTGATTGCTGTTTTGTGAGCACTTCACACCCTTAGCAATATTAGTGCTCTTTTTAAAAAAAGTATATTTATTGATTTCAGAGAAGGGCAAGGGCAAGATAGATAGAAACATCAATGATGGAGAGAATCATGGATCAGCTGCCTCCTGCACACTCCACACTAGGGATCGAGCCCACAACCCGGGCATGTGCCTTGACTGGAATTGAGCTGTGACCTTCTGGTTCATAGGTCAAAGCTCAACCACTGAGCCATGCTGGCCGGGCAACATTAGCACTCTTGATGGCCTCTTTATGTTTTAAAATTGTGCTAATCGGCCAGCCACAAAAGCATTCTCTCCTTTGCGTGTTGTCATGCAGAGGTATCAGCATGAAAGGGTTGTCAGGTCGAAAACTGAAATTTTGGTCGACAACCGAGATATTTTTGGTCTGTGAACAAGTTGATGGAGAACTGAAGTGTTGGAGATGGGAGACGTTTGAGAAACGAGGTCTGACTGTCTATGTATAAACAAGCTAGAGGTTGATTTTTGTAAGAAAAGGCAGCCCTGGGCTGGCACAGGGGAGTCCCGGGTCCCTGTCTTCTTTCATCTCTACCGCTTTAGTGCTGGTTTTACTCTCAGGGTCTCTTCTCAGGCCAGCATAGCTGCTGGCTCTCCAGCCACCGCGCCTGCGCTCCAGGCAGGAAGGACAGGGAGAGTGTAAAGAGGGTACCTTCTAGCCCAGCCGTGGGCAAACTACGGCCCGCGGGCCGGATCCGGCCGTTTGAAATGAATTAAACTAAAAAAAAAAAGACCGTACCCTTTTATGTAATGATGTTTACTTTGAATTTATATTAGTTCACACAAACACTCCATCCATGCTTTTGTTCCGGCCCTCCGGTCCAGTTTAAGAACCCATTGTGGCCCTCGAGTCAAAAAGTTTGCCCACCCCTGTTCTAGTTCCTTCAGTCCCATTAATGGAGTTTTCCTGGAAACCTTACCCAATAATCCCCACCTAAATCTCATGGGTTACCTCTGGTTGCAAAGGAGACTGGGAAATGTAGTCCTTTAGCTGGGCCTCTTTACCTGAGAGAATAAAAGGAAAGTGGGAGAATGCCTGCTGAGGAGGTGGTAGCAGTCTCTCACCGTCCCAGGATGGGAGAAGTGCAATAGAGGGATGTTAATATAGTTCACGTACTTGGCAGTTTAACGAAATCTTACCCTCTGGACCGAACATCCAAAGTGGTAGAGGCTTATTTTTTATCAGAGATAACAGTGTGTATAAAGAACGGTCACGCTTTATTTAGAGAAGTTAGGAAAACCAGCCCCTGACTGTCCGGAGGGTGGGGACCGTCTCTCATTAGCCAACGCCGGATCCACTGACCCAGGGCCCATCCTTACACCCGCCCCTGGGTCCCCTGCCAGGGAGCAGCCCACGGAACAGACCCCAGAGCATCCTCCTCTTCCACCCAACTGGGAACGGAGCCCAACAGCAGGGCTCAGTTCTCCTGGAGAGGCTGTGCCAAGAAGAGCAGGTGGGCGCTGTGTCCCTGCCCGCCCCCCCAGGCCCCTCCTCTCCTCCTGCCCCTCCCTGAGCTCAGTGGACTGTGCCTTCCATCAGGTTGTGTGAAGACTAGATGCCCCAGAGCCTGCCTCGGCCTGCACTCCGTAGCCGCTCAGTAAAGGCTAGCTCTCGTTTTATTTTCAGTTGAGATCAGTCCGGTTTCAGCGGTCTTGACGGCGTGAGATCTGTGGGCAGCGCCTTGCTGGCTCCCTTTGAAATAGTTCATCACGAGGACCCTGCTTCTGTGTACACGGGAGCCTTCCTGAGGGGCTCTCTCTCTGGGAAACTTCCACTTGGTAGAAATTTCTGGCTTGCCACACTGACCTTAGAGCAAATATTCCTTTCTCTTTTTTTA
>NW_005871496.1:688689-710762 GCF_000147115.1 Myotis lucifugus
GGGCCCCCCAGGGTCAGGGCAAGGGTTTTTCCCTGACCCCCGCTCCTGCCTCGAGAAGGAGGAACCCCGAACTGACAACCTGAACAGAAAGTGAGCCTAACTCTTCTCGAGCTTTGGAACTCATTACTGAAGCTTCTCAAAGGCGCTGTCTCCCGAGACATGTTTTCCTTGGGCTTGGACTCCCTGAGCACAGCTCCCGGCCCTGGCCTGGGGGCGCCTGGGGCTGGGGGGCCTGGGGGCGCCTGGGGCTGGGGGGCCTGGAGGCGGGGCGGGGGGCGCGCAGTGAGGGGCTTGGGGGCCTGGGGCCGGGGAGCCGGGGAGCCTGGGGGCCTGGGGCTGGGGGCCAGGGGGCCTGGGGGCCTGGGGCCAGCAGCGGGATGTCTGCTGGGGCGACATGGTTCCCGTGGTCGGTCTGTCCAGAGGATGCCCTCATAGGTCCCCAGAGCTTGCTTATACAGGGTGGCCCCTAAGTCGCTTTACCGTTTAAAAATTGAATAATTTTTTTTGTTTTTTAATGTTTCCTATTTTTACAATACAAAGTACAGAAAATGCGAATTTTTAAAACTATGTATGAAAAATGATGTCACATAAATGTCCTTCACTTTCCACTTCAAAGCACAGGGTCTTTCCGTGGCATTTTCCATGACGGCTGTTAACATGTCCCTAAGCTGCTGGGCAGTCCTGGGTGTGAGCTCATGCACCAGTGCACCTTATGGGGGTCCGTGTGTAAGTCTGTGGCATGTGCTGCCCTAGTCTGCCCTGCTTCTCCCCCAGTGCCCTGCACACGCTCAGTCCTGCTCCCCCCCAGCACCCTGCACACGCTCAGCCCTGCTCCCCCCAGCGCCCTGCACACGCTCAGCCCTGCTCCCCCCCAGCGCCCTGCAAGCGCTCAGCCCTGCTCCCCCCCAGCGCCCTGCAAGCGCTCAGCCCTGCTCCCCCCCCCCCCCAGCGCCCTGCACACGCTCAGCCCTGCTCCCCCCCACCGCCCTGCACACACTCAGCCCTGCTCCCCCGGCACCCCCTGTGTTCCTCTGTGTGTGATCTGAGCACGGTCTCCTGCCTGGGACGCACTGCTGGGTCAGTGGGTGGACCCAAAATGGAAGCCTATATGTGCTCTCTGTGTTAGAGTCGTGGAGGGCTGATTGAAAATGAAATTCGGTGATCTTCATGCGTTGTTCCATCATTCATTTTCCCATAATAAATTTCCAGGGAACAAGTTTTCAGAATCTGAAATAAAAATTAAAAAAAAATTACTGCCAAAAACGTTATTAAAGTTTTAAACGGGAAGGTGACTTATGGGCCGGCCTGTGTTTGGGGCTAGGAGACACTGTTGGAAGTCAGCAGACAGTACGGAGCACCTATCCCAGGGCGGGTCCTGTGCTCGGTACCTGGGATGTAACACGTTTGGAGAAAAGGTTCTTTCTCTGGAGAAGCTCCCAAACTTGAAAGAAAAACAGACGTACAGGTGATTACTTGTGAGGCAGTGTGGAGCGGCGGGATGTAGCTGTGATGGGGTGGTTGGTGAACTGGGGGGTGGTGTCAGTGTTGGGGTCCAGCCCCAACAAGTCCAGGGGTTCCCCAAGATGTGGACGGAGTCGGCGAGGAAGGAATGACATGGAGACAGCGTTCAGGTGATCATCATGGCGAGGTTCCTCCTAGCCAGGTTCCTCTTTTTATTGTCCTCTTACATTTGTATTTATACTATTTGATCTTAACCCTATCTATTCTATTCCAAAGGTCAGGGCGTTTCTTATCTCCATTCCAAGGTTACTCTATTGTTCTATTAAGCTACAAGGATGTAACTGAAGGAGATTATTCTAAGTAAAGATTATGTAGTTTAAGCGTAAAGTGATTAACTACCCACCTGGCACTTAGTTAAGGGGTTTTACTGATAAAAATCCTCACCTGGGGAAACAACCTTTCTCAGAGAGGTGGTCCTGTTTAAAACACATAGCATTAAGAGGGGGAGCAAACATATTAAGAACAGTATGCCATATACGCCAGGTCCCTTGAAACATCCCTGCAGCGACTGCGTCAAGCAGCAAGGGTGGATTGGCTTCCAGCATGTCAGAAAGACTCCTCTGAGAGGGCGGGGCTTGGCATTGAATGATGAACACGGATGGGCAGGCAGAAGGGGATTCTTGCAGAGGAACCGGCAGGAGCAAGGCCCAGAGGCCAGGAGAGCGGTGGGGTCAGAGGTGGCTCATCGAAAGTGGCTGGAGCAGAACCTATGGGTGGAGAGAGAAAGATGTGGACCAGGGTCAGGCTGAGGCAGAGGGAGCCTGGGGGAGGAATGCTGGTCTGGGATCAGGCAGCCTGTAATCCGCTTGCTGAGGAAAGGGCAGGGGAGTTCACGGTCCCCCTCCCATGGGAGGTGCAGGGAGGCAGCAGGACCAGAGGCTGGGGTCAGCGCCCCTGTAAGAGACCAGAGGCTGGGGTCAGTGCCCCTGTAAGACTCCAGAAACTTCCCAGCAGGCCACAGGCCTGTGGGCCGAGAGCCGGGGATACGGCTGGAATAGGGTGGGCCCTCAGCAGACTTGCCTTGCCTTTCCTCCCAAGCTCTGCAAGAACAGCTGCAGAAGGCCACTGAGGAGGAGGGGACTCAGATGAGAGAGGAGGAGAGCCGGAGGCTGGCCCGGCTCCGGGCCCAGGTCCAGTCCAGCACAGAGGCAGATGCGGACCGAATCAGGTGAGTGCCCATGCGAGCTGCCCAGCCCCTGGGGCCGCCCCGAGGGCTCAGCTCCTTCCTCACCCTTCCGTCTGCCCAGGGCCGAGCACCAGGCTTCCCTGCAGAGGCTGAGAGAGGAGCTGGCGGCCCTGCAGGAGGCCGAGAGGGCCAGCTTGGAGCAGGGCAGCCAGCGTGTGCTGGAGCTGCTCCGGGGAGAGATGGAGGCTTCAGAGAGGAGAGAGCAGGCTGCCCTGAATGCCGAGAAGGAGAAGGCCCGGCAGCAGTGGAGGGAGCAGCTGGAAGGGGAGAGGAAAGAGGTGAGCAAGTAGAGTGGGACCTTCCTCTCTGATACGGCCCCACAAGGCCTGGGCTGCCTGGGGAGGGACCGAGTGCAGAGAGCGAGCGAGACTTGGGCGTGCAGGTGGGCGCCGGGTGGAAAGTGGGGTCTGCACAGACGGGGCGCAGACCCTGGGCCCATTGCTCACGTGACCCAGCTGGCTGCGGGCAGGAGCTGGGTCTGGTCCCTGCAGAGAGCGGTCGCAGAGGCTCCTGGAGGGCTGCTGGGCCTGGTGCCTGGGTGCTGCCATGGCTGGGAGGAAGTTTGGGGGGAGATGGCTATGGGTTTGGGGAGATTTCACGACTGAAAGAACTTCGACCAGAGCAGAGGTCCTGAGACCCCTGTGCCTCGTCCCTGTCCTTGTCTCTGGGGACATGCGATGACCTTCCACCCTCCCCTTTCTCCTGCCTTTGCTGAGCGGTAGCGCACTCAGGAAGTTGTCCTTCGCTCTTCCTCCATGCCCCGCTGGTGTGAGGGTCTGTCCTCAGGTGAGAGGCTGAAGTGAGTAACAGCCAGGCCGAGGGACTTCTCTTTCCTTTTGGTGAGGGATGGAGACTCGCTGAGACCAGGAGACCAGCAGGCGGGCGTGGGCCGAAGCCTGCAGCCTCCCTGCCTGGCCGTGTTCACCAGCGGGAGTGCCCCCAGCGCCCAGAGGCAGGGTGGCAGCAGTGGCCGGGACCGCCTCCGTGCCCTCCACACTGCCCACATGCCTGTCTGTCGGCTGGTTGCAGGCTTCAGGGGCTGAGCTGTATCGGGAGAAGGAATTTGTGCCAGAGGCTCCCTCATCCCCTGAGCTCGCGGCACGTTGGGGCTGGTGTTCCTGGCTCCTCCTTGGTCTGGGTCGCTGCCCGGCAGCCTTCTCTGCCCAGCATCCCTCACTGGCCCTTTGTTGCTCTCCAGGCGGCAGCAGCGCTGGAGACAGAGCACAGGGCTGAGCTGGCGCGGCTCCTGTCCTCCCTGGAGGCCAAGCACAGAGAGGTAGGTGTCAGGCCTGGCCTGTGGGTAGAGCCTGGGCTGTGGCCCTGAGCGCACGCTCGACCCTTCCCTGCCACACGAGGGAGGCAGCCTCTCCCCCTGCAGCCTGCGGGAGGGGCATCGGGTCCTGGGAAGTGGGTCCCCGGCCACTCTCGTGCTCTCTGCCTCACCCCCGTGGCCCTCCTAGGTGGTCTCCAGCCTCCAGAAGGGGGGAGAGGAAGCTCAGCAGAAAGCGGAGGCCCAGCAGCAGGAGAGCCTGGGGTGGGCGGAGCGGAGAGCGCGCCAGCTGCTGGAGTACGAGCAGGAGGTGTGTGCTGCGCTGCTCCCGGCTCGGGTAGTGTCGTGGTGCTCTGACCGCTGAGCCATCCTGGCCCAGAGGGTCCTCTCACTTTGGCACTCCGCTCCCGTTTCACAGCCCAGTTCCCTCGCGGCAGTGCTTCTCCACGCCATGCCCTGTGTGTGGGAGGCAGTGGGGAGCGTGGCCATCACCTGTCGTGCACCTGGGTGCGTGGGAGCCTTCGGGGGGGTGCCGTGTGAGGCCGAATGCTCAGTCCCGCGTGCTGCCCGCTCAGTCCCCCGTTGTATCCTGCCGCCTGCCCTGCAGCTCAGTGGGCTCCTGAGAGAGAAGCGACGGGAGGTGGAACGGGAACACGAGGGGAGGATGGACAAGATGAAGGAGGAGCACCGGCAGGCGGTGGCGGAGGCCAGAGAGCAGTATGAAGCCGAGGTGACGGCCCTCCCCGTGGCACATGTGGCTCAGCCTGGGCCCTGGCGGGCCGGCTGGAGGCGGGGGGAGGGGGAGGGGAGGCGGGGAGTGTCTGTGGGAGGCTCTCTTCCCTGGCCCTGCCCTGGCCAAGTCCCGTTGTGCCTCAGCCATCGGATGAGGAGGGACCCTCCGCCGGGCAGGCTGCACTGGCCTTCGGGTGACGATCCTGGCATTGATCGTGGGCCGCGTGCCAGGCCCTGTTCTCAGCGCTTGGTCTAGATTAGCTCATTCAGTCCTCACAGCACCCCGGGGGGATGTCCTATCATTACCTCCATTTTAAAAGTGAGGAAACTGAGAGTTGGGGAGCGCGAGCCACTTGCCCCGACCCATGGCTGACAGGCAGGAGCTAGGGTCCAAGCCTAGATTGTCCGATCCCAGAGCCTCAGCCTTGGCCACCCTAACCCTGCCACCAGGGTTCATAGGAACCCAGGACACCAGGAAATAGCCTGGCAGGAGCCAAACAGTAGGCAAACCTCACCTGCCCATCTCCAGCCTCGGCCTGGGTGGGAAAGGTCAGTTACCTAAGCCACCGCCCTCGGCTTGGCTTGCTACTGTTGGGTGAGCAGTGGCCGTGGCTGACTTTGGCCTGTGGCTGGGCCTCTGCCTGGACTTCTAGGCTGCGGTTCCAGGGACCCCAGATCCCAGACTCTCTGTGCTGTCTTTCCCGGCAGAACCAGCGGGTCATGAGGGATCTGACTTCCTTCCCAAACCAGTCCTGACCTGTGAGGAAGAGGGAACTATTAATGGCCTCTTCCCTGAGGGAGGCAACAGCAGTAGGAGGCTCCCCAGGGCATTTCCTCACCACACTGTCCAGCCTGTGCTCTCTGGGGGGACCCCGCTGTCCTAAGGGCTGGCCTTGGGGCACTGGCAGGGGTGGGGACTGTGGTTTCCTACTGGCGGCCCCCTTGGTGCAGGAGAGGACACAGCGGGCCACGTTGCTGGGGCACCTGACTGGGGAGCTGGAGCGCCTGCGCAGGACCCACGAGCGGGAGCTGGAGGCCGCGAGGCAGGAGCAGGCCAGGCAGCTGGAGGGCCTGGGGCTCCGGCACCGGGAGCAGGTGGGCTGGGACAGTGGGGGCAGCAGGCCAGCAGCTGCGGGAGGGGTTCTCGCTGGCCGACCCCAGTCTGGGACATCGGTGCTCCTTTGTTTTCTGGGCCAAGGGGGTCAGCCCCTCCAGGACCTTGGGGTTGGCACCTCATGCTCCTTGCCCACCCTGGGCATAAACAAGGGGTGGTGCTTTCCTGGGAGGCCACAGGGGCTCATGGGAGGGGGTGGGAGCCTATCAGGGGGTGTGCCATGGCCTGGGGGTCAGGACCCCTCCTGCCCTCACCTCATGCCTCGCACCGTTTCTACACATACATTTTTTCCTCCGACTTTGCTCTGTGCAGGAAAGGAAACTCCAAGGTTTAGAGGTGGAGCTGGAAACCAGAGCCAAAGAGGTCAAGGCCAGGTTGGCTCAGCTGGACGTTCAGGTGAGGGAGTGGGGTGGAGGGTCCCCAGGTGCCCTTGATCTTGGAGACATGGTTCCCCCAAGACAGGATGGGCCTTTCCTGCCCCTGCGCCCTGGGGCCTGGCGGTAGCCCAGGCTGGTCCCCTCCCTCAGGAGGAGGCTGCCCCAAGGAGAGGTGGCTGTCGGCCTGAAGCAGCAGGTGGCGCTGGAGAGCGAGCCTGGTCTCCTCACCTGGCTTCCCTGTCTGCCCCCCTCTCTCTTCCCCACCCCCCACCGCTTGTTCACTTGGTCTTTGCCTGCAGGCCCTGGGGCTATTCCACCAGCAGTACCTGTGGGGGAGCCAGCACAGGATGCCAAGGAGTGGGGGGTGGGTGGGAGGGGGAGGACCCGTGACCTCGGTGTGTGGGCCCGGTGTGTGGGCCCTGTCGGGGCCCTGTCCTGGGGCTTCCGGCTCCCTGCCTTCTCCCACTCTTTCTCCAGGCGCTTCTGTCTTTCCTCTGCCCAGGAAGTCACAGCCACCCATCAACACCTGGAAGAGGCAAAGCAGGAGCACACGCGCCTGCTCGAGTCCAACCGGCAGCTCCGAAGAAGACTGGGCGAGCTGCGGGCCCAGAAGCTGGAGCTGGAAGCCCAGGTGGACCAGCTGCAGGCCCAGGCCAAGGGGCTGCAGAGACGCATCAGGTGGCGTGCCCTCTGACCTCCGCTGTTCGGCCCGTCCCAGGCAGGGCTGGAGCCAGGCTCTGCTGCCTGTGGTAGGGATGGGGGTGTGAGGAGGCGGGAGCAGCTGGGGTCCTGGTTTCACCGTTCAAGCCCCAGCCCTGCCTCAGAGGCTTGGCCGGAAGTGAAGCGATGGAGATGGTCTTATTTTCTACCTCGGGTGAGGCTCCAAGACCACCAGGGGTCTCGACAGTGTGCTCAGGGGAGCCTGCTCACCTCCTGCACCCCCACCCACAGTGACCTGGAGGCTGAAGCTCAGAGGAAGCAGGAGGCGCTGAAAGGGCTGGCGGTCGAGGCGAGCAGTGCTTCCCCCTGTTGTGAGCCAGACCTCCACGTCCAGGACCTGAAGACACCCCCTGGCACCGTGAGCCTCTCTGGCCTTGGCAGGGACAGGATGGCTGGGCGGGGCTCCAGGAGGGGCGGGGCTCTGCTCTGTATTGGGCCTCCAGCTCCTGTTCTTACTGTTCCTGGTCCCCCACTTCCATAGTCCGAGGGTCTCAGGGGTGAACAGTGCCCGGCCTCCAGCAGGGCCGGGGCGTCGGCTCTGGGAGGGTTTCAGGCCTGGCGCTTGCGTGCACCTGCTGGCCTGGGTCAGTGGGTTTTCCTGTGTCCTCAGAAGCAGACCAAAGAGGTGTCCCCTTCTGTCTCCCAGAGCCCGGAGGTCGCCGACTCATCCTTGGACAGGTGCGTCGATGGCCCGTCCTATTTGGGGTTGGGCCGGGGGAAGTGAGGTCACGGCAGTCACCCGTGGGCATAGCTCAGAGAAGTCGGTGCCCACCGTGACTGGGCGCGGCAGGCTGAGAGTCAGGCTGACCGGAGTGCCTGGCCTCTATCTGGAGGACAGTGCCACACGCCCTGTGTGGTCTCCAGGGGCTGGGTTCCTTTCCTCGGCAGCCCCGCCCCACCCCCAGTCTGCTCAGGATGGGTGTCTGCCAGGAGCTGGAGTGACCCAGAGCAGGGCTCTGGAGTCTTTGTAGGCCCTCTCACCCCCGCCCCCCTCCCCGCCTGTCCCCATCAGCTTCCGGCACTACCTCTCTGCCGAGGGGGTGGCTCTCCGCAGTGCCAAGGCCTTCCTGGTGCGGCAGACGCGCTCCATGCGCAGGCGGCAGGCAGCCCTGAAAGCCGCCCAGCAGCACTGGGGCCACGAGCTGGGCACCGCTTCGGGTGCGCCCGAGGACCTGCTGGGCACCAAGGCCCTGGGCGATGACGTGCGCAAGGGCCTGGAGGAGGTCAGAGCCTGGAGGACAGCCTGGGCCCCGGGGAGGGAGTCTGGGGAGCCGGGGCTGCGCCCGCCACTGCTCATTCTGGGGACCCCATGAGGGCGGATGCACAGCCTTGGGCTCTGGGCACACGTCATGTCGGGCGGTGGGCCGGGGATGGAGATTCTGTGGCTCCCCGAGGATGAAAAGACTCACCTTAGGGTCGCGAGGCTGGGCACCATGGGCAGGATGCTCTGATAGAAACCGCATGGCCTCCCAGGAACCGCAGGTGATGTGCAAGGGGCCAGTGTTACTCCGTTGTCTAGGTGAGGAGTGCAGTAAGCTGCTCTGAATTTCACATCCAGCGCCTCCCTTGTAACATACTGCATCTCAGTTAATTCTCAGGGCCCATGAAAAGTAGCAGTTCTCCTAGCTGAGAACCTAGACTGAGAGTTAAGTAATGTTTCACCATAACCCAGCGAACAGAGGGCGAGGCTGGGCCCCAGCATCTGTGGGTCACACAGGCCCCTCCCCTCCCGTGACTGCAGGAGGCCAGGCACCTGGGGGAGATGCAGTCTGCCATGCGGAGAGGCCGCGACCTGCTGCAGAGGAAGGAGGAGAAGCTGAGCGAGCTGGAGGCCTCTCTGCGGGACGAGGTGAGCCCTGGCCACACAGCCCGGATGCGGTTGGGTGTTGGGTCCTGTTGAGGCTCCCGGGCGGGGAGACGGCATGGCTTCAGCTCTGCGTTGGGTAATTTGTGCTGCGTGGTTCTGAGAGACCCGGAGCTTCTTGCTGAAGCTTCTTGGGAGAGGATCTAGCCCTGGCCCTTCCCCGGCCATGGAACCTGAGGGCAGGTGTTCCGGGGATCAGCCTTTCCCCGGATGCCCAGGCGTGGGTGGGGAGACCCTGCAGGGTGAGTTTACTGGGGAGAGAAAGGGTGGGCACCAGCCTGGTCCTGGTGGCCTGCCTGCCCGCGTCTCAGGTGGGTGAGTTCTGTGAGCCTCTCCCTACCCCCGCCCCCCACCCCGCGAGGCAGCCCACAGGATGTGCCCCTCCCAGAACCCTGGCCCCAAAGAGCCCGCACCTGAAGGGGTGAAGGGCTCCTCTCCAGCACAAAGCCAGTGGGCAAAGGCGCAGGGCGAGGGCCAGCAAGAACTGCTGCTTCTACCCACAGGCTCTAGATGAGGACACTCTGAGAGGGCCCCCCACCAAGAAAGTGGTGACCTTTGACCTCAGCGACACGGAAGACACTAGCAGTGGAAGCTCAGAGTCCGGGCCCCTGCCTCATGGTGAGTGGTGGCCGCAGGGACCGGTTTCCGTGGAGAGGGAAACGGGCAGCCCCTCCTCCGCTCTGTGCGGGCCTCGGGGAGCCGTGTCTGAGCGGGTCCTCGGTGGGTGCTGGGCGAGGAGGAGCGGCTCGGGCTTTCCCGCCCACAGGCCGCACGCCGGAGCCTTCCGAGTGCGCAGTCCCTGACCAGCCTCTGCGCTCTGGCTGTCTGCTCTGCCGGGAACCGAGGCCCGGCCCTCTGCGGCGCCACAGGGCCCGGGGGCCTGGGTCCTTCACCACCGGCCTCTTCCCTTCCAGGCAGCCCGGCCAGCCCCCCCGCCCCCGACAAGATCCGGTGCCTGGACAGCTCCCTGCGGCACATCAGCAGCCAGCTGCACCAGGTCCTCAGCCTGCTGGGCGTCCTCGGCACCCAGCCGCCCCCGCTCCTCACTTTCCACCCCGGCCCCGGCCCCGCCCCCGCCCCCCTCCCTCCGGGAGGACCCCCACCCAGTGGGCCTGGGACCCGGGGCTGGGCCCCAGGCTCTCCTCCTCCGCCACTCAGGCCATGGACGACTTCCTGGTGGAGAAGTGGCGCAAGTACTTCCCAGGTGAGCTTCCTTCGGCCGCATGTGACCTGGGCCCAGCCTTGCCCCTCCTCCTCTTCCTCTCTTCTTCCCCTACCCCCCTCCTCCCTCCTCCCAGCTTTGGGTCACTGCTCGGTTGACTGGCCCCTTGGGAAGCAGGCCTGGCCGGGCCAGCCCCCTCGGCTCCGTGGGTGAGGGCGGTTCGCCTGGGCTTGGGCCACTGGGGCCTTTATGGCTCCAGAACTCAGCAGAACCGAAAGGCCGTCGTCCTTATCATCATGAGGCGCCATCGGGAGCGCTGTGTTGTAGGCCGGGTGTTTCATGTAAAGTTTTTCATTTAGGCCTGTAACCCTCTGAGGTCGTCATTCGTTTTTTGTTGTTTTTGTTAATGTTTTTACTGATGTTTAGAGAGAGGAAGGGAGAGGGATAGAGAGATAGAAACATCAATGAGAGAGAAACATTGATGGGCTGCCTCTTGCACTGGGGATTGAGCCTGCAACCCAGGGATGTGCCCTGACTGGGAATCGAACCGACTGGAAATGGAAACAGAAAAGTAGATTACGTTTTGGAGATGAAATGGACAGGGTGACTCCCGCCTCCCACCTTTCGCTTCCAGCAGCTGAAGGTCTCCCTGTGTGTAGGTTCTCCTTGGGAGGGGCACTGCCTTTTCTGTTGTGAGGAGGCAGAGGTGCTGGGGAGCAGGGGCGGCTGCTCGGGCGGGCGGCTGAGGCTCAGGCCCAGCTGGCCCCTGTCCTGAGCCATTGCTTCCTGCTCCCCAGCTGGGAGCCCCAGTCTCCGCAGCAGCCCTGTGCCCTTGGAGAACAGGCTGGGCTACGTGTCTGCCAGGTAAGACTCCCTGCAGCTCTGGCGCCACCTCTGAGGGGAGCAGAGCTCAAGGTGGGGCAGCCCTGAGGGTCAGGCAGGCCTGGGTCCCAGCCGCCCCTCGGCACAGCCAGAGGAGAGTCCCGGAGCCCAGCTCCGTGAGGAAGTGCCCTGTGGCACCTCGGGGAGGAAGCAGCCTGGCCAGCCCTGGCACAGCCCTCGCGTGGCCCTCCAGCTCTCCAGCCCGGAGTGGCTTTGCCCACAGTTCCTTGCCTCCCCAGTCCTGTAGCAGCATCTGGAGGAGGGGGCGCCCTGTGGGGGAGACAGGTGGGCCAGCATTTGAGCCTGCTTATCCTGTTCCTGGCCACATCCCCTGCCCCCCCCCCACAGGCCCAACCATTAGCACCCCCCACCCCTCTGACCAGTGGGAGCTGATGCTGGGCGGGCATTTGTTGATGAGATGGGACCAGGATCTGTGTGTGTGGAGCCACAGTGTTGATGTCAGGAGAACCCAGCTGGGGGGGGGGGGGGGGACAGTCCCGAGGGCCTCCTGCCAGTGGGGGAAGCTTTGAATGGCTAAAGCCACCCCATAAGCCTGTAGCTGATGTTGGGGGAGGGGGCGATGTGCTGCCTTTGGTCACCGAGTCACAGGCCCTCCCCTGGCCCTCCTGCCCCTGCCTCCTCCTTCCAGGGAGCAGCTCCGCCTCCTGCAGCATCCCCACTCCCACGTCCCCGAGGTGGGCAGCGCCAGTCTGCAGGGCATGATCGAGGCTAACCGGCGGTGGCTGGAACACTACAGGAATGACCCCAAGTTATATCCTTTCAGCCATCTCTCAAACCCTGGCCCCTTCCTGCTGTAGCCGGCTGGCTGAGCGGGGCGGCTGTGTTTGTGCCCTGGGGGTCCGAGGATGATCCTGTTGGGCTTCCTTCCCTTCCTTCCCTTCCTTCCCTGGCCTTTCCCGGTGCTCAGCTGCCTGCAGTTTTCCTTCACCTTGTGGCCAGGCATCTGTTCTTAGCGCCCAAGCCAGCAGCCTCGGGCCTCCTGCAGCTGAGCCTGGATGAGAACAACAGGCTGCAGGTGAACCGCTACTGAGGCTCGAGCGGCCGTGTGGGCCCCCGCATCTCCTGCTCCCAGGCCAGGAGCCGAGGAGGGGCCTGCACCTGCCTCGGATGAAGCTCTACAGCAGGGGAGGCGGGCTGGGTGGAGAGGATGGCAGAGCTGAGAGCTAGGAGCCACCTGCAGCGACCACGAGCGGACTGCAGGGTGACCGTGGGACGTCTGTGAGCCGCTGTGAGGATATGGCAGCGCTGATGTGGGCCCCTGGGACATGGGCACCTTCGGGGAGGGGGCATCACCGGCGTTGATGTCAGAGGCCCAGGGATCCCTGTGGAGCGAGGTGAGCCTGCACCGGCCTGCAGGGCTCCGCACAGTGACATGCGCAGTCCTCACTCCATGAGCAAGGCCCCCGCGTCCTGTGTCCTGTGCCCTGTGCCTGGGACGCTGTCTCTCCAATACCTCAGCACATGAGCTCAGGCCATTTCTCTTTTCTCCTCCTTCCCTTTTTTAAAACGTCCCCTTTCTTGAGTTCTCTGTTTCTCCTTTTGACTATCTCAGGATTGGGCCCAGCCCTGCCCGAGGGTGCTGGGGCCCCCCTTCCCTCAGCCGCACTGTGCTGTCCCCAGGGCACCCTTCCCTTTGCTGGGCTCTGTGCAGAGCCCTCCCCGTGGCTTCTCAGGTCTGCAGCACACAGCTCAGTGAGAGCCGCCCGGGAAAGCCGGATGGTGCTGGTGCTCTCGCCTCTCACCCCTGGGTGCATCCACGTGTGCTTGTTTCTAGCTGTTTTCTGCTGTGCCCACCCTGCTCAGCTGGGAGACTGGGTCTAAGGAGGTGGGGGCAGGGCCGGAGCGGGGCCTTAGAGGGAGGGGTCTTGTGCCCCAGGAGCCACTGCCCATCTGCACAGCCCCCTGCACCCCTCTCACAGCGGCCCCCTGGAGTCCGCAGACACGTCTCTGACATCTGTGTCGGTGTAAAGAACAGAACACTCCCTTCTTCTTGCCGGGAAAGCTGTGGGGTTGCCCTGGCCTCTATGCATGGAGACCAACTAAGAAACCAGACCCGATGGCTTTTATCTACCCTGCGTGCTCGGCTCAGTCTGCCACACAGAAACAGGTCCGTGGCGGATCCTGTGGGACTAGCGTATGTGTTGCACCCTCTCTGTAACCAGCCTGTGTTTGTACATCAATTAAATCTCTGTTGGTCCATTTTCTACAAGGCGGCTGTGTGAGTGTGTCCTCGCCAGGGCCTCTGCCTCCTCCCTCTTAAGAACAGAGCTCAGTGGGTAGAGTGTCAGTTTGTGGACCAAAGGGTCCCGGGTTCGAGTCCAGGCAGTGGCTGACTTTGCACCTCCTTGGAGATCCAAGAGCCAGTGTACCCAGTGGTCAGAGTGAGACCATCCAGATTATAACTCTTCACATCGATAAGTGACACACTCAAGGGCAGACTCGGTGAGCACCAAAGCCCCACTGAAGCATGTCCTGCCCCATAAGGGTGTCTCCTGCACAGCAGCTCTTCCATTGTAGTCACAGCTGGTCCTCACAGCCAATTGACCTGGAGGTCAATTCCTCCCAGTGATGCCAACAGCAATCAAGGCTTAATTACAACAAGACTGTGCACAAAGCCCACAAAGGGGTGCACCAAGAGTGTCCACCTCAGGTGATTGGGGAGGCTGAGCCACTGGGCCCTATAGGACACCTAGCACAGTGGGGTGGTGAGGGCCTGGGGTGGGGTGGGAACCGGGTGGAGGGGAGCTATGGGGGGAAAAAGAGGGACATCTATAATAATCTGAACAATAAAGATTTAAAAAAAAGATTAATAGAAGAAAAAAAAATCTGTTGCATTTCTATACATTAATAATGAACTATCAGAAAGAGAAATTAAGAAAACAGTCCCATTAACAACTGCATTAAAAAGAATAAAATACTCAGAATAGATTTAACCAAGGAGGTGAAAGATCTGTACAATAAAAACTATAAGACCTTGTGAAAGACACCGAGGAAGACACAAATAAGTGGAAAGATATTCTGTGTTCAGGGGCTGGAAGAGTTAATATTGTTAAAATGTCCAAACTACCCAAAGCAATCAACAGATTCAATGTTATCCTAATCAAAATGCCAGTGGCATTTCCCACAGAAATAGAACAAACAATCCTAAAATTTGTATGGAACCACAAAAGATTCTAAATAACCAAAGTAATGTAGAGAAAGAAGAACAAAACTGTGGAGGCATCATCACACTCCCTGATTTCAAACCACATTACAAAGCTATGGAAATTAAAGTATAATTAAAGCCAAAAAACACACATAGATCAATGTATCAGAATAGACAGCCCAGAAACAAACCCACACATATATGGTCAATTAATTTACAACAAAGGAGCCAAGAATATACAATGGGGAAAAGACAGTCTTTCTGAAGAATGGCAGCGGGGAAGCTGGGCCACTATCTTACATCACAGACAAAGATTAACTCAAAATAAAGGCTTGAATATAAGACTCGAAACCATAAAGTGTCTAGAAGGAAACATAGGTTGTAAGCTCCTTAACATGGGTCTTGGTGATGATTTTTTGGATCTGACTCCAAAAGCTAAGGCAACAAAAGCAAAAATAAACTACATTAAACTAAAAAGCTTTTGCACAAAAGAACCATCAACAAAATGAAAAGGCAACCTACTGACTGGGAGAAAATATTTGCAAATCACATATCTGATAAGGGGTTAATATTCAAAATATATAAAGAAATCATACAATTCTATGAAAAAACCCCCAAACAATTGGATTAAAAAATGGGCAAATGATCTGAATAGATATTTTTCCAAAGAAGACATACAGATGGCCAACAGGTACATGAAAAGATGGTCAACATCATTGATTATCAGGGAAATGCAAATCAAAGCCACCATGAGATGGCACCTCACACCTGTTAGAGTAGCTACCACATAAAAAATAAGACATAGGTACTGGCGACGGTGTGGAGAAAAGAGAACCCTTGTTCACTGCTGGTGGGAATGTAAATTGGTACAGACACTGTGGAAAACAGTATGATGTTCCTCAGAAAATTAGAAATAGAACCATCACATAACCCAGCAATTCCTCTTCTGAGCATTCATCCAAAGAAAATGAAAACACTAATTAAAAACGATATCTGGCCTGGTGAGTGTGGCTCAGTGTTTGAGTGTTGACTCATGAACCAGGAGGTTGAGGTTCGATTACTGGTCAGGGTTGTGGGCATGATCCCCAGTAGGCAGCCAATCAATGATTCTCTCTCGTAATTGATGTTTCTATCTCTCTCTCCCTCTCTCTATGAAATAAATAAAAACATTAAAAAAGATATCTGTCCTGCTGTATTCATAGCAGCATGATTTACAGTAGCCCAGGTATGAAAACAACCTAAGTGTTTAATGATGGGTGAATGGATACAGAAGGTGTGGTGTATGCATCCAGTGGAATACTGTTTAGCCACAAAAAGAGGAAATCTTGCCCTTTGCCACAAAAGAACGGAACTTGAGGGCATTATGAGTGAAATCAGTCCGACAAAGTCTGTTTGTGAAATTTGAAGAAACAAGACCAAAATAAAGCCCAAGCTCATAGTTACAGGAAACAGATTGCTGGCTGCCAGGGGCAGGGGGCCGAGGCTGGACAAAATGGGTGGAGGCAGTCAAAATAAATCAGTTATAAAATAAATAAGTGCTGGGAAAATAAAGCATGGTGACTATAGTTAGTAATACTGTGCTGCATATTTGAAAGTTGCTAAGAGAGTAAATCTTAAAAGTTCACGTCACAAGAAAATTTTTTTTTATAACTATGTGTGGTGATAGATGTTAACTAGACTTACCGTGGTGATCATTTCCCATATGCACAGAGGTTGAATGATTATGTTGGACACCCAAAACTAGTATGTTATTGCCAATTATACCTCAATCACAATAAGTTTAAAAGTTGGCAAAAACAACAAGAAAAAGGCAGAGCAGTGTATCCGTCCGCATCTCTTTAAACCACACTCACAGTCCAAGTCAGACAAGAGCAAAGTCTTGCTTCTGTTCCCCAGGCTACTACTATCCCAGGTACAACCCAAAGCATGCCAACGCTCTCCCTAAAAGACGTGAAAAAAACCCGTATCCAAAAAAAAAAAAGGTAAATTTTATGTTGTATATCTTCTACCACAATAAACATAAAACCCAAAGCAAATGCTGGCTGTACACCCACAAACACTGCGGTTGGTGAGATCTGGACTTGTTTTTGTTTTTTAAAAAATATATGTTTATTGATTTCAAAGAGGAAGGGAGAGGGAGAGTTAGAAACACCAATGATGAGAATCATTGATCTGCTGCCTCCTGCACACCCCCTACTGGGGATGGAGCCCACAACCCAGGCATGTGCCCTGACCGGGAATCGAACCCTGACCTGCTTCGTAGGTCAACACTCAACCACTGAGCCGCGCCAGCTGGATGGACTTGTTTTTTTTTTTTTAAACAAGCTCCTCAGGTGAATCTGATGTGCAACCAAGTTTGAGACCCACTAGTCTGTCTGGGTCGTTGGCAGTGGGAGAGCGGGGCGTGGCCTCTCGGAAGGCCTGCTAGCAGAGGGCTTCTTGAACTTGATTGTGCATCCATATCCTCTGTGGATTTTCCTCGATGGCAGACTCTGACCCAGTGGGTCTGGGGGAGCCTCTGGCTGTGCACTTCTCACCAGCTCCCGGGGATGCTGACGTGCTGGCCTGTGGTCCCCACTTTGAGTGTGAAGGCTCTGAGCCAGACGGTGGCCTCGTCTGTGGTGGACACAGTGCCGCTCTGGAAAGGAGCAGACCACGTTTGTGCGGATTGCCCCAGACTCCGAGCTCAGCCTGGAGGAGCAGGTGTTCAGCTGCTCCATGAGCCAGCTTCTGGGTGCGGCCGAACCAGGCTGTGGTCCAGCTACAGAACACGCTGCGGGTAGAGGCAATCGGCATGTAACATCAGGCGAGTTCTGCACAAGCCCCTCTCAATCTCCAGGCCTTCTGTTTACAGGAAGGGGCCCAGCTCAGCCGAACACAAGCTAAACTGGCTCGAAGTTTGCTTCTCTGTTGCCTCTCCAAATCCTTCGATTCCCATCTGGCCCACCTCAGGTCCAGACCTGCCTCCTGCCTCCGCTCACTGCCCCTCCCCAGGGCGGAGCATGTGGGGCTCCCTGCCACCCAGCCGCACACTGGCTCATGCCCTGATGGGTCAGTAACAGCTGCACACAGACCGGAGCTGCACCAGGAAGCGCAGGGACGCAGCTGCTCACCTGGTCCTGGGCCTCTTCCCCGGGCAGCACCCACCGGCGCTCGGGTCCAAGGGGAAGGCAGCAGGCTCTCCTGAGTCTGCGTCTCCTCTCCGTCTCTCCCTGCCCCTCTAACTCTGGGCGATTTGCTGAATCCCGAGCTCCACCTTCTCCCTTTCAGGTGGAGATGGAGATGGCGCAGCGAGGAGGTTCCCAGACCCAATGAGCAGAAAGGGCTCTGCTCAGCCTGCACAGGGCTCTCTCGGCATCCTTGGCGGCTGGCTCCCTTCACTCTGGCTTCTGGGATTCGTTCTTCCATGTGTGCTGGTCGGAGCGGGGCTCAGTTGTGATTTCCCAGGGCCCAGTGTATGTATGTGTGAGCATGCATGCATGTGTGCGTGCATGTGCGCGCACATGTGTGTGCGTGTGTGTGCTAGCGTGCGTGTGTGTGTGTGTATGTGTAGGGCCAGGGAAGATCTCCTGGCCTGATTGCTGCTTGCAGTTCTGTGCCAGCAGCCCAGGGGGCGCCCTGTCCTCCAGGTTGGAGCGGAGCTGGCCCGTCAGCAGGTGCCTGGAGCACAGAGCTTTGTTCTCCCTGTTCTCCTTAATCCACCACTGGGTCTCCGGGGTGGGCCCTGGGTGTGGGGCCCGAGATGGAGTTTCCCCGAGGACCCAGGAGTCCCCAAGGGGCCCTCCTCTGCCCCTCCTCTGTCCCAGGCCCCCTCACTGGGTACTCAGGGAATGTTTACGGAATAAGTTCCTTGATTATGGAGAGCCGTGCATCTCAGGTGTGCAGCCCTCACTGTGGCCTCCGCTCGCAGGCACAAGCCCCCGCCTTCCTCCCCAGCTCCTCCTCTCAGCCGAGGGCGGGCGCAGACTCACCTTCCTTCCACGTTCCCCTTGCACACTTGGCCTTGGCTGGGGGTGCAGACCTCAGGAGCGCCCTTGCCCTTCTTAGGGGCCCTCTTTACACCTGCCCCCACCGCCCGGTGCAGGGAGGTCCCCCACAACTGCTCGCCTGGGCTTTCCCTAGTGTCTGGTTCTGTCCCTTCACCTGGAACCTAGTCGCCAACTCCTCTGAACCAGGTGAAGCAGGACCAGCCTGACTCTCCTGGCTGAGCTCTGTCCCCCTCCACCAGCCCTCCCGCCCTCTGATGACCTCCCTCCCCCCCAGGCTCACCTGGCCCTAACAGTCCCCCCAGAAGCTCTGAAAGCCTCTCTGTGTGAAACGATGGCCTGGGACGGGGCCTCCCCCCGCCCCCCCACCCTCCGCCCCCCCGCCCCCCGCCAGCTGGGAGAAAGCCACCACGTAGAAACATAGCCGTTGGGTCTCTTTTCATAGAAAAAGGTATTAACACATAAGCATCTGCAAATTGAAGCAATTCCTGGCTTCCGTGGGACAGTGACATCGCATGCAGTGTCTCTGAGTTGGGATTTTGGTCTTTGTCAAAACCACCGAGATTAGGGGGCGGGGGCGGGGGCGGGGGAGGAGAAATTGCCGAGTCTGTGCTTCTGTCTCAAAATAAGGTGAGAGAAATACACAGACATAGTGGTCGCTGTGCTCCTATGTGCATGTGTATCTCTCGCTCCACGCGTGGTTTCTGGGTGGGGGTGACGTGTACTGTCAAGTTCTTTGTGCCCTGGCTTCACGGAGAAGAAGAAAATAGTTTCATTTGTACAAAAGAGTCCTATGTACAAGCGTTCGCAACACGGTCGTGGTCATGGTGGGTTGGTTCTGCCGGTCAGTTTAACATCGATGGTGCAGGAAAGCGGCCGAGTTGGTGTTTGAGGGCTGGGGGTGCAGACGGGCCGAGGTCGGCCCTACACCAGGGTGTAGGACTTGGAGTAGGCCCCTGCCCCCTGCTTCTGAGACCTCCCTACCCCCGACGTGCTCATCTCGAGCAGCGAGTCCCTGGAGCCCCCCATTTTGGTGTTTGGGCCTCCGGCCCGGGGAGGCTCGGTGCTGGGGGCTGGAGGGGCAGCACTGGGGGCAGCGGGGGGCTCGGCGGGGGTGGGGCCGGGTGCCGGGGGCGCTGTGCCAGCCGGGGGCGCTGGCATGGCCAGAGTCCTCTGAGGTAAGGTGGCCGTGGAGGCGGCAGCGGGGGCCCCTGGGTGGGGGAGGCCCAAGGGCTTGCTGGCGGGGTCCAGAGTCAGGTGGCGAGCCTGGGTGTGGTAGGTTCGGGCCAGGTTCCGGATGGAGGCCTCTCGGGGCGGGACCGCGGGACAGGGCTCACGCCCCTCTGCCTTTCGGAAGAAGGCCTCGGACTTGCCGTACAGGGGCAGGTTACAGTAGTCACCTGGCGGAGAAGCAGAGGAGATGAGAGGCGGGGCCCAGCCAACCTCCCGCCCCCCAACACCCCCCTGCTGGCTAGGAGTCCCTCCCCGGGATGGCAGTGAAGGGTTGAGGAAAGGTCAGTTACTTGTCCTCTCTGAGCCTTAGTGTCCTTATCTGTGAAATGGGGCCAATCGCATTCCCTAAGGACATCTGAGCGGAGAGGAAGGTAACGGGCCCCCAGTACAGGGGCTGGCACAGCGGCCGCTGGTGAGCTGGTGCTTATGGGTCAGTGGCCACGCTGAGCCGCGGCCGCAGAGGGCTCCCTGCTGAGGAGCGGGCTCCCGAGGGCTCTGGCTGGGGGACGCGTTTCCTCCCAGGAGGAGAAAAGGACTGTCCCTCCTGCCACTTCTGTGCCGTGAACCTGATTCTGCCCTCGGAGGACCCACAGAGCGGCTCACTCTCCCCCGCACGGCCTCTCAGGAGGAACGCCCTTGTTTCTGAAACTGTCTCCACGTCCTGCTGGCCTGCCAGGCACCTTCGCAGACGACCCCACTTGGCCCCGCAGCCCCCTGGGTAGGCTGCCTGCATTTTGCAAGTGAGGACACGGAGGTTCAGGAAGATGAAGTAATTTGCCCAAATTCGACCAGCGAGGAGGGGTGGGCGTCACCCAGGGCTGCTGGTCTCCTGAATCCTCAACCTCTGTTGCCCCAGGCCCTTCTCTAGATGACCCCGGGCCTCAGGTTAGCCTGGCCACTGAGTAAGGCCAGTGTCGAGCAGACCAGACTCATGGGGTGACGGCCTGGGCCGTGCCTGCGGTGCCCCAATATCTGCTGATGGACTCCTTCACCTGCCCCCGCTCATCCTAGACCTGCCCCTCAACCCCAAGGGGCGTATGCCCTGGCCAGGCCCCTGCCGTGGGATGGTTCTCAGCCAGGCTAGGGCACTGCCCACCGGGAGGCTTGGCCCATGGGCTGAGTCGCCAGGATCGCTCTGTTGGGTCAGGATTAAGTTCACAGCATTGAGACCAGCGGCCACTGGGCAGTTGATCCCAGGGGAGTCTCTTTCCATCCTGACATAGCTTCAGACTGGTCACTACTTAGTGAGAACGTACTGTGAGCCATGCATGTGCATCATTTCTAATGCCCGCTACAACACGGAAAAGCATACACGATCATTTGCATTTTATAACCGCGAGGCCAGAGAGGTGAAATGACTTGCCCAAGGCCACAGAGATATGAAAAGGTTGAACAGGACATGGGCCCTGGTCTGCCTGCTCCCAAGTCCTGCTCTTTGCACTACCCGCACTGCCAGGGAACCCCTGGGGCTGGCAGGGCTCATGGGGTCTGGGGCAGGGGCCGCAGCGGGGGAGGTGGCCTGGGCACTCACTCTTGTTGGCCCGGTGAGGGATGGGCACCGCCACGTTCTTGCCCCGGTCCGCATCCTGGGGCTTGGGCGGGGAGGCGGTGAAGCGGCAGATGCCGGGCTCGGAGGGTGTGCTCATGGACGTCATGCTGTCGGCATTCTCGTTGGTGCCCGTGGTCATCTGGTCCGAGGAGCTGTCTGAGATGAAGCACTCGGTGATCTCGAACTTGGCGTGCTGCAGCTGCTCCTCCAGCTTGGCGTGCTCGTAGGCCCGGGCCAGCTCCTCGTACGTGGAAGAGGCGCTCTCCGTGGACACCATGCTGTTCCGTCCTTTGTCTGGGGAGGCGGGAGGCGGGAGGAGGAGGAAATACGTGGGTTCCCGGGAGGAGGGAGTCAACGAGACCAGACTGAGCAGCTCCCCCCCGGCCCCTCCCCAGCCAGCTGAGAGCCTGGCCGCAGGTGTGGGCGAACCAGGCTGAGACCCTGCCCTCCCACTGTGAAGGGAGCAGAATTGGGATCTGGGCTGGGGGGTAGGGGGGGGGCAAACACTCTGGGAACTAAGCAACTCCTCGGCCGCTCAGCCCTTCCTCCAGCAGACGCCACGCAGACTGTTTCCTCTATTTTGGGGGAGAGCAAACTGAAACCCCGACCAGGCAGGGCTCAGCGAGGTCTGGTGTTTGTGTCACCGCCACACAGGGCGCCAGCAGCCAGCCGGGAACTAAACTGACAGTGTCTTGGACCCCATGGGCCGGCGGGTAGGAGTTGGGAAAATGGCAGGGGGAGCGGGGTGATGGGACTGGGCGAGCGGGAGCAGGAACAGGCAGGGCCCTGGCCTCACCTGTGTCCTGGGAGAGGCTTGCGCTGTAGCTGTCACTCTCAGTGACGGTGACGCCGTGCTGGGAGCCCGCCGTGCGCCAGTCGGAGGTGAGCGTGCGGGCAGGTGTGGAGGCCTGGCACTTGGTCAGAGTCCACTGGCTCGAGTACCGGTTCCGGGTACTGTGGGCTGACTTCACATTCTTCCTGGACACGGGGTCTACACAGAGGAAGTGAGAGCCAGCTGCCTCCAATCCTGCCAGCACTGCCACCCTCACAGTGCAGGGAGCACTGGGGCTCGGGCAGAAGGCAGTGGGGAGCCAGGGAGGAGGCAGATGCAGCCACAGGACTCCCTTGGGAGCGCTGAACAGGCTGCCTTTCCTGACCACACAGCTGGCCTCGGAGCAGAGGAGCAAGAGCGGCCAGGCATGGGGCAGTGGCAGCATCCTGGTCTTCTCTACCTTCAGCTGGAGAAGGTCACTCTCTCTGACTGTGCACCCATTCCTACAGCCCTGATGTATCTACGCGCATGTCTGGAGC
>NW_005871496.1:711033-716980 GCF_000147115.1 Myotis lucifugus
TTAGGTAAGTTCCCAAAGTCACAGGTAAGGAAGTCTGCAGGCCAGGTGCCCAGGCTCTAACTCCACTGCGCTTCCTGCTCTCCACACGGTTCCACCTTCTTTTTTATTTTTTGAAAACATTACCCCTGCCCCATGCTGTGCCCAAGACACACTGTGCAGGAGGGGCTGCCTCCCTGGGGGATGCGTACTGGTGCCTGGCCGGATATCAGACATGTCGATGAGGGGGCCGGTGCTCTGGATGAGGGCCGGGTGGTGCAAGGAGACACCGGTACAGAAACTCTGTGGGTTGACAGCTTGGCTGAACTCAGCGTCCGCCACAGGGATGGTGGCCTTGTCATCTCCTGGAGGAAGAAAAACAATCAGCAGGACTCCTTCCCTCTGGGCACCGTCTTTAATCCTCAAATTTCTCTTTGTCTTTATCCAGTGAACTGCCAGGAAAATGATCCCTTAGACCAGCGGTTCTCAACCTGTGGGTCGAGACCCCTTTGACAGTCGAACGACCCTTTCACAGGGGTCGCCTAAGACCATCCTGCATATCAGATATTTACATTACGATTCATAACAGTAGCAACATTACGGTTATGAAGTAGCAACGAAAATAATTTTATGGTTGGGTCACAACATGAGGAACTGTATTTAAAGGGCCAGAAGGTTGAGAACCACTGCCTTAGAGAAGGAAACAGCTTTTTTTTTTTTTTTTTTTTTGGTTTGTTATTTTTGTTAATCCTCACCTGAGGATATTTTTCCATTAATTTTTAGGAAGAGTGGAAGAGAGAGGGAAAGACAGAGAGAAACATTGATGTGAGAGAAACACATCGATTTGTTGCCTCCTGAACAAGTCCTGACTAGGGCCCCGGCTGGGGAGGAGCCTGCAACTGAGGTATGTGCCCTTGACCGAAATCGAACCTGGGACCCTTTGGTCTGCAGGCTGACGCTCTATCCACTGAGCCAAACCAGCTAGGGCATTAACAGCTCTTGAGAGAAGCTGCAATGCATTGGAGGTTGTTGAGCTATTGCTAGGGCTTCGGTGAGAACCCCAGCACTGCTGTGAGGCCTTGGTGGCTGCCTGTGGTGTTGTGTGACCTGGGAAACACACAGGACAGAGAGCTTGTGGCCCCTGTCACTCACCTAACTGCTTGATGCCCTCCTTGTCCTCGATTAGCAGCTGGACCCTGGGGATGTCAATGTGTAGCCGAGGGCCCTGGGGGGGCCCCTTCACGGGGGTGTCAAAGCTTCGGTTGTTCTTGCTGTGGGGAGAAGGGCTACAGGTGGGTGACTCAGCAGCCATAAGGGGTTGGGGGAGGGTTTTTTGCAAAAACAGCGGGGATTGAAGCTTGTCCCCTGCAGTGGGGAAGAGAGAGGAGAGGAGAGAAGAAGCAACTATATGAAACCCACCTTATCAACATCTCTGCCAAACTCTTTGCATCTGCAAAACAGTAGAGAGAGGGGCTGGGTGAGAATGGACTTTGAGGAGGATGAGAATTGGAGAAGGCATGTGGGAGAGCTGAGACCAAGGCTGGTCTCTTGGGAAGAAGAGGGAGAACTGTAAGGACCTCTAGAACAGTCTAAAACATGTTTTCCTTTCCTCAGACTTTTATCTAATAGGAAGGTCCTTGCCAAAGGAGAGGGTATATAAAGAGCTCCATTTGGTTCCTGACTCTAATTAAACAAGGCACCAGAGCAGACTGGAAATGGGCATCAATGGTGGGTTTCTCCTTAGTTATCTGCTGGGGAGAGGAGAGAGTGGAGGATGCAGTAGAGGTGGTCAATGGGAAGCCCCAGATGACTATCAACCAAGAGGTGTCACGTCCTCCTCCAGGGCATCTATCCCCTAGAAAATCCATGGATGGATTTGGAGGGCCCTGCTTTGTTTCAGAGGGCCCTTGAGTAGGATTAGGACTCTCAGGGTAAAAATTGGTGAGTGAGGAGAAGCAAAGGTCCTGGTTAATCCATTAAACCCCCTGATAACAGAATGATCTGTCAGAGTGAATCTAGTTCCAGGCATGCATCCATCTACCACCCATTCATCCATTTATTATTGATCCAAATACCTGTCCATTCACCTGTCCAACTGGTCATACACTCATCTACTCACCCATCCAACTATTCATCCATCATCCACCAATTCAACTACCCATCCATTCAACCATCAGCCCATCCAACTATTTCTCCAACCATTTATTCAACTATGCATTCATTTACTTAACTATTCATCCAAACATCCATTCGTTTAACTATTTAACCATCCCTTCATCTTATCATCCTTCTATCCATCCAAATAAGCATCTATACAATCAAGCATCCCTTCAACCATCAATCTATACAACCATCCATTCACCCATCCAACCACCTATCCATCCATCCATCCATCCATCCATCCATCCATCCATCCACTCCTTCATCCATCTATCTATACCACCACCAATCCATTCAACCATTTATTCAGTAAACCTTTTATTCAACCATACTTCCAACCACATTTCCATCTATACATCCTTCCATCCAACCATCCAATCAATAATCTAACCTTCCATCCAACTATGTAATCACTCATCCAACCAGCTATCCATTCATCTATTCACCCATCTGTCCAGCAGCCATCCAACCATCCTTTGAACCATTCATTCATCATTCACCCAACTCCTAAACACCCTGGGCAGTGTCAGTCATTTCCTCTTCTGTGCTGCTATTGTGCCCTGGCTTCTCACATTAGACCGTGAACTCTATAAGGGCATGTTGTTCCTTCTTTATTCATCTTTTGATCTCCAATGTCTGCCAGATACTCAATAAATGTTTTCCAAATGAGTGGCGAACATCTATTAAGCAGCTAGTAGGTGTCAGACACTGTACAAATCGAGGCAAATCAGACCCATTCATGCCACGCTGCACTATTAGATGTGGGGACAGGGGATGATATTCAAAATATTTGAAAATGGGTGTGCATGGAAACTGTCCAGTCAGAAATGAGAGAGGCCCTAAAGAACCCTGCAGGCATGCTCACTAGTGGCTGGGCCCTGTGTGAGAGATCGGCACATCTAGGGTGAAAGGAGCAACATCTATTTACCAATCAACAAGGACATTTTAAAATCTTTTAACAAGCAACACGGCTTTCCCAGTGTGAGCCTCTAGAAGTCAGCCCTGGTTAGGACAGGCACAAAGTCCTGGGGGCACAGAGAAGGGACCAGTCAACATGAGGAGGTTTGGAAGGGTGGAGTGCGGCTCCTTTCAAGTGCACACGGGCACTCTCTCTTGTCCAGGGAAAGCTGTGAGCCAGGGAAGGTGGCCGGTGGGGCTGAGGGTCAGCGCTCCTGCCCAAGAGGCCACAGGAAGGAAACCCCCCCACCTCGCAGCCGCTTCAGCCGTTTCTCCTTCCTCTTCTTCCGTACGATGAAGAGCAGAGCCAGCCCCAGCGTGGCCAGGATGACGGGGCAGCCGATGGTGAACAGCTTCCTCACATCGTCTCCCTCGCCTTGAGCAGACTTGATGGGAGGGATGGTGCCTGGATGGGGGTGAGGAAGGCAGTCAGGTGTCCCTTATGAGTTGGGTGCTATGTTGATTCCCATGGGTGGGGGAGCCCTGGGACCGTTCTTTCTGCCCTCGTTCTTACGCTGACCTCCACTTCTTGGTGCAGAGCTCCTCCCCTCTGCTCCCCCAAATTCTGGTCCCATCAGGACAACCATGGACAGTGGGGTAGTTTCCACACTACATTTTGATATTAATGACTTCCTGAACCTGTTTCTCTTGTTGGAGTTCACATTCATTCTTAAAGGGTGGATGGGTGGGCTCAGATTCCCACAGCCAGCTGGGCAGGTGGGGTGGGTGGGGGAGATGGTGAGAATCTCAGTAGAGAGAAGTCAGGCGGTGGGATCCTGGGTTCTCTTCTCCAGATGAAGACAAAAGCTACTATGTACACCGCCTTCCCTCCCTGCTCCCCCTCCCATGGGCCGTGTCTGCTGGCCTTGGGCGCCTGCACGGAGCAGGAGGCAGCGACGTCTCCTGCTGACAGCCCTCGGCCGAGCCCTGTGCCTGTTTCAGAGCCTCCCTCAGAGTCCTCTCCTTCATGAGCCTTTCCTGCCTGAGCCATCCCCTCGCCGGGCAGACTTCGTCTAGCTGGTGACAATGTCCCTCTGAATGCAGCCTTCTGGACGCCTTTCATGTTTGTGTGTGTCTATGTGGGTGCACACGTGTGCATGTGTGTGCGTCATGTGCGAGGTGTCCCCTGTGGCAGACACCAGTTAGTGCTCACCGATACCCATGTGCTTGTGTGCATGTCCCAGCGACAGCCATGCGCCTCGTCCCGGACCTCAGAGCATGACTAGGAGTCAGGGGTGTCACCTCCTGGCCCAGGCCCCTGAGAAGTGGGGAGCCTTCTCCCTCTCTCCCTGGTTATCTTGGAGGTCACAGTTCAAGATGACAGAGCTAAAAGCTGGTGGCCAGCCAGCCCCCAGGAGACTGTATGGGCGCAAGAAACACATCTCCACCGACTCAGCCCGGGGCCGTGCCCATGTCTCTGTTACTGCAGCGAGACCCGCCCCTCCTGCCTCATATCCCGAGTCAGTAGCGGGTCTCAGAGGGCAGGGCCTCAACCGCACCTCCCTCCCCGTCTCTGAAGCAATGGCCGGCAAGGCTCCCGCCTTCAGAGCCCTAGTGTCAGACCTGTTTGTCTGCCTGTCTCTGGTGCACCGCCTGCCTGCCAGTCTGCTGCTGCCTTTGCCTGTACCCACCTGTCAGCCTTTCTCCTGACGATAGTCCTGCTGATTTTTCTCTGTGTTAGTCTCTCTCTCTACCAGCTACCCTGGCAGCCCCCAGTGCCAGCATCTGTGTCGTTCCCCCGCTTCCCGACTCACTGCCATCGTAGTCCAGGGTGGCGAACTGGGCCGTCTCGTTGCCGCAGCCAGCGCTGTTGCACGCCCTCATGCGGAGCTCGTACCACGTGGCCTCTCGCAGTTCGGTCAGAAATACCTCCCCAGAGGTGTTGGCCCGGAGGCCCTGCCAGGCCCAGGTGCCCTTGGGCCGGAACTCCAGTGCGATGGCCGTGATGGGGCAGCCCCCGTTGCTCCAGCCCTGCAGGTTCAGCCGCGCGTGCGTGGAGTTGATGTGGGTGAAGAGATGCTGGTCTTTGCTGAAGGAGGGCTCTGGGGGCCAGAGGAGAGAGGGGTCAGAGAGACTGGGAGGGGAGGGAGTCAGGCATCTGGGCTGGCCCAGGTCCCCGGGGACTGCAGCGGCTCCAGGGGGCAGTGGTTGGCACAGGTGGCGGTGAGATGCCCAGGGAAGAGGAGGGGGAGAGGCGGGAAGACTGGAGAGAAGGCCTCGGCAAAGGAGGGAGATGCAGGCAGAGGAAGAGAGGCACAAGCACCTGCCACCCCAGTGGGGAAGGGGGACCCGTGTTTCCTACTGGGATTCGTCCAGACGCCGAGCTGAGGGGAGCTCGGCGGCATCTCCCTGTAGCCTCCCGCCTCCCTGCGCCCTCCTGCCCGCCATGTCACCCGGCCTCACCCCGCCCGTGGGTCTTGGCCTCGATGATCTCGCTGATGCGCCCGGAGCCCACGCTGTTCTTGGCCGCCAGCTTCACCTTGTACCACGTGCCGCACTTGAGACTGTCCAGCTTGAAGGCCCGCTCGCTCGAGCTGATGAACACGTCCTTCCACTCCTCGCTGTTGTCCACCGAGTACTGCAGCACGAAGCCTGCGGGGAGGTTGGCCTGGCTCAGGGCGAGATACTGGCCAGGGAACTGGCCTGCTTTACACAGGGCTCGGCGGGGGGGGGGGGTCTGCTCATTGGGAGGGGCCCATGCACTTCAGAGCAAACCTGGGAGAGCCTGGGTGAGTGTTACCGCTCTCTCTGCAGCTCTAAAGCTGGAGTTTAGAGGCCAAAGCTGCTGCTTGCGGGGGGGGGGGGGGCCGAAAACAGCGCCGGTGTGTTTGCAGGATCCCTAGCTAGCTCCTCT
>NW_005871496.1:717080-732026 GCF_000147115.1 Myotis lucifugus
GGCCCCTGCTTAGCCCCTGTGCTGTGCATGTGCCCGCGGCAGCGGTCGGGTGCCTGCTGAACATGCAGCGCTCAGCCCACCACAGCCCTGAGTCAGGGCTTCTTGCAGGACCTGGTGAGTCACGGGCAGGTTCAGGTTTGAGAAGCTCTCATCTTAGGGCACGTCCACTCGGCAGACGTAGAAACTGGGGCCCAGAGAAGAGGATGACTTCCCGGTTTGCACAGCTCCCCAGCAGCTAAAGCCCAGAGGCCCAGGCCGGGGTGCTACTTCTCCCGCGTCCCCCCCATCCCCCCGCCCCCGCCCTGGGAATCTCCTGCGGTCACTCCCTGGGCATTCTCAGCACAAGTGGTGGGGGCGGGGGAAGCCCTTCCCTCACCCCCCCTCAGGCAGACCCCTCTCACCTCGGATGGAGCTGCCCCCATTGTCCCCTGGAATCCAGGTCAGGGTGATGGAGGAGGCGGAGGTTTTGGAGACGGTGAGGCGGGGCTGGTCGGGGGGCACTGTGGGGGAAAGCCGCAGCCCTCACCACAGGGCCACCTTCTGATGATGGGGACTGGGGGATCCCGATGGGCAGGAGGGCGAGGGACTGGCTTTCCCACCCCTGGGTGCACCCCCACCTGCTCCTTCCCTGAGGCTCACTTTCCCGGGGTGGGGGGGGGGGCGGGTTGATCTTTCTCTTCCATTCGACAGCCCCCTCTCACACGATGGGGTTTCCACCGCTTCTCGGTCCCGCCCCGCCCGGCCGCCCGCCCGCCGCACCGGCCTCACCTTGCACGAGCAGGTTGACGATGATGGTGTCAAAGCCCCCGGTGTTGGTGGCCGTGCAGGTGTAGTAGCCCGAGTCCTCCGCCTTGACCGCGCGCAGCAGCAGCGTGCCGTTGGCGTGGATGAGCCGGTGCCCGTCCACGGACGCGGGGATGGCCGAGTCCTCACTGTGGGGGATGGGTTATGGCACGCACCCCTCCCCTGGGCCTCCCCCGGGTCTGCGGGCAGATGGAGCTGGGAGCAGGAGGCGGCTTGCTAGGGGTGCCTGCTTCGTGGGGCTTTACTTAGGACTTCCGGGGCTGTCTAGGAACCTTGGCCTTTCGACCATCTGGGGAAGGGAGATCCTGAACTCCCAGCAGAGAGGAGTCGGAGGCCAGGCCTGCTCCTGAGATGGACCTTCTACGGGCTCCTCTCTGGGCTCACCCGCCTTCCGGGCCCCACACACCTGTCCTTGGTCCATTTCACAGCCGGGGCCGGATCGCCCACCGGACTGCAGGGCAGCCGGACGTCCCTCATCCAGGGTGTGGTCACGGTGCCCCCAAAGGAGATGATCTTCGCTGGGGCTACAGAGAGGAGAGGGTGAGGCCACCCCTCTGCACCCAACACTGCCTTGGCCCCCCTCTCAGGGCTCCCCAAAGTTCACAGAAAGTCCTGCCTCTCCCACCTGACCTCAACCTTGGACTTGGGGTTGGGGGTGGGTGCAGGGAATTTATCAGTGCTGTTAGGGGTCAGCTACCACATGAGGCGAGGAGTCACAGACAAACAGTGCGTTTGGTGAGGGTGACTGCTGGGTCCAGCTGGGCCAGCTCAGGGGTGGGAGTGTCCTCATGGAGACAAGGCTCTCGGAAGAAAGAGTGGGGGTGCAGTAGAGATGGGGGAGGAGAGAAGGGAGGGGAGGAGATGGGGTGCAGGAGAGATGTGGAGGAGAGTGGGGGTGCAGGAGAGATGGGAGGAGTGGGGGCTCAGGGAGAGGTGGTCCTGGCAGGAACCTCACAGCCACCAGGCGCACAGTAGGGCTGGAAATGAACCAGCGGCTGCAGTGCTTCTGAGCAGAGGGGCCTTCTCAGCCAGGGCCTTCCTGGGGGACGGCAGGTTAAGGGGCAGGAGGCCTGTTCAGGGCTGGGGTGCAGGGCCTGAGGCTCCTCCTTGGGTGGGCGGCACTGAGCCTTGGCGGGAGGGAGGATCTGGGGGCGGCTGAGAAGGAAAGGGGTGCTTGAGCGGGGAGGATGCCTGGAGGCCGGAAAGACTCGGATGGAGCTGAGGGGCCCCGGTGATGGCTTCTGTTGGGGCCACAGAGCGGTCCTGGGGGCCCGGGGAGAGCGCCAGGTCTCTGGAGGTGGGGTTCTGGCCCGGTTCCACCGTCTGGCCACCGTGTGGCCGGGGCTGGCCTTGAACTGCCTGGCCCTCCGGGCAGGTGTGGCGCTCGGTGCACAGCATGTCCCTCCTGCCTCACAGGCCGCTGTGGGGACAGGACAGGGAGATGTGTGGCTGTGTTTTGGGAAGGACAGAGTCCCGGATGTGACATTTCACGCCCACAGGGGAAGGCTCAGCCTTCTGCTGAGACACAGCCCCTCAGCCCCTGTGCCAGGCCAGTGCCCGCTGCCCGGGGCACTCTCGCTCTCAGCCATTCCTCCAGCAGGAGATGCGTTTAGGAGAAGGCGGTGGTAGTGCCGCTGAGAAGAAGGGTCAGGGGAGGTTAGAGACGCTGAGCCACGTGGACAGTGCCCCAGTGTGGAGCCAGGAGGACCAGCCCACCTGTCACAGCCGCCCCACAGGCCGTGGGCCCTGCGTGTGCTCAGCTGTAAATGGGATGTCAAGTTCACGGGCAGGGCTGGGGCCGGGCCCACTGCGGGCCCAGCGTGCGAGCTGACTCTGAGCCTGTGTCAGGGGAGGGCTGATGCCTCCTGTGTCCCAGCTAAAGTCCCCTTCCTCCAGCTCCATCCGAGTTCTGGTCCTGGGCCCTGGGCTAGAGGTCAGGTGGCCGTGGGAGGAGGCAGGGCCGGCAGGAAGGGCCCAGGGAAGCCCAGCATCAAATAGTGAACCCGAGTCAGAGCCTGTGGCCACACCCCCGCCGCAGGGTTGGCACAGAGGCAGCCTTGCAGCTCTGTGTGGCCGCCTCTGTCTCCATCGGGCTGTGGCCTCAGAACCGTCCTGCCCTGTCAGGTGGTGTGCATGTGCTCCCTGGCACACGCGTGTCCAGGTCAGGGGTTCAGTGGGCACTCCTGCAGGCCAAGCACAGGCTACACCACCCGTGTGGCTTCTCCCCAGAGCCTCCTCCACCATACGCACTCGGTGTGACTTCTGCCGGAGCGAACCAGCGAGCAGGGTGGCCCCCTGTGTGTGAGGCGTCCAGGCTCAGGGCGGGCCCTGCTCTGGCAGGCAGGGACCCTGCCTCGGCCCCTCTGAGGAGCTGAGCACTGGGACAAAGGGTTTGCTGGGGCTGCAAGGGGCTACCTCCCCTTCTCTAACCCCAGAGTAGAGTTTGAAGTGGGGGGCCGGTGCTCCGTGCCCCCAGCCCCAGGCACCAGAGCAGCCTCAAGCCTGTCGTGAGGCTCTCTGGGCAGCAGGGGGCAGCAGAGGCCCAGTCTTGGTGGATGCAGAAGGGAGGCAGTGGGCCAGCCCCTCAGACAGGGTGGAGGGAGACATCCCCTATTTGTGCAGAACCAGAATTCCAGAACAGAGCGTCTGGAAGCTTCTGTCCCTCTGGCCCAGCCCCAGGCTGCTCACCCTTGCCAGCAGGCTCGACGACGACCTTCTCACTGCTGTTGCCCCGGCCGGCGGAGGTCACGGCCGCCACCCACAGCAGGTACTGCTGGCCTCGGTTCAGATGGGCGATCCGGTAGAAGAGCTGCTCCGGACTCGTCTCATACTCGCTGGGGGCCTGTGGGGCGGAGGCGAAGCCGTCCTGAGACCCCAGGCCCTCGGGCCTCCAGCCCTCAGCCCCAACCTCGCCGTGGGGCCCTGGGCTCAGGGGTGGCGGCCTCGGGGCTGTGCAAGGGAGGCACATCCTGCCTCCTTGGCCCTGGACGTGGCCCGGGAGCTGATGGGCCTGCTCCGGGGCTGCTGGGTCGGCCTCAGGTACCACTGATCATCCCTGGCTGGCAACTGCGGCTCCAAGGCCAGGGATGTGTGTTTCGGTTGAAAGCTGGAGGGAGCGGGGAGAGGGGAATAGAGGAGGGAGGGTCCCAGCAAAAGCTTGAGAAAGGGAGTTTCTGGAAGAAGCTAAATGACCGTGCTCCATTCCCCTCGCCTGTCCGCACGCGAGGCCCCCCAGCCCTCATCACCGCTCCTTCGTTCTGCAGGAAGCCAGGTCCGGGCGAAGGGGTTAGGCGAAGGGGCGGCGAGGGACCGAGAGCTTCCCCGGGCAGCACTTCATTACCGGTTATCGGCGCAGACCCTGTCTATAGCTGTAGGTTCTATAAATCTATAGGTTTTTTTTAACCAAATGACAGTTTTGACAAGTTGCCAACAAAACAATATCAGATCCCAGTGGTTTTACCAGTTGCTTTGATGAAAAGATTATGTTACCGTGGAAACCAGAGGCTCAGATATTGAAATGAATTTGAGCAGGAGCTTTTGATAAGCGCTAGTTTGCAGCCCTCCTGGCAGCCTCTTCCCGGCGCAGGCGGGATGGGCTGGCTTTCATTTTATGTTATTTTTTGGTCGGCTGCAGGGAAGAGGGAGGAGGACCGCACTAGAGCCTCTTTGAAATCAGGGCGGAAGTCTCGGGAGGGGGAGCCCCCGGAACAGATGGGGGGCCCTGAGGCCAGAGGGAGCTAATAATTAGTTATCTCTGCAGTCACAGGATCGTGCCCACATATGTGCACATGCGCACTCGGACACACAGACATGTAGATGCTTTCATCACATGCCGAGGGGCAGACCTCCACAGTCCCAGAGGCATGTTCTCTGTGCCCATGGTAGGGCTGAGGGCCCCATGACTGACAACAGGGGCCCAGGCTGTATGCAGGGAAGTGCTAAGGAGAAGGCACAGGCATTCTGCAACTGACGGAGAACTCCCTGGCCAACTCCTCTTCCCCCTCCCCCATGGAGATCTGGCCTTGAAGCCAGGAGGTCCCTGCTGGGGGAAGGTGCAGAGCCACCTGGGCCCTGGTAGTGGGGGGGCTGTGTGCACATCTGTGCTCATGTCCGTGCATGAGGTAGGGTGGGGAGTGGCTTTAACACCTGCGTGCCCTTCTCACTAGACATATGACTCCAATGTCTCTTAGGGATCCTGGGGCCTCAGTTTTCTCTGCTGCAAATGAAGAAAGCAATACAGCTCTGCCTACTCTGCGTGGTGCATTGTGTGTGTGTGTGTGTGTGTGTGTGTGTGTGTGTGTGTGTGAAGAAAAGCTGAGTGTAGCTGCTTGTGCGTGTGAGTGTGCACCTGCGTGCACATTTCTCTCTACGCAGGGAAGGGAGGGTTTGGCTTCCTCTTGAAGGCGTTAGGACCTTACCCAGCACACTTCCCTTTACTCTGGACTCCCCAAGAATCTGCTGAAATCCCTTAAAAACACATACAGTCATCCTCCCAAGTAAAGTTCCAGTGGATCAAAGGTTAAAGAAAACAAGTAAGCCCGGCTGGTGTGGTTGACCTATGAACCAGGAGGTCGCTGGTTTGATTCCCTGGTTTGATTCCTAGTCAGAGCACATGCCCAGGTTGTGGGCTCGATCCCCAGTAGGGGGAATGCAGGAGGCAGCCGATCAATGATTCTCTCTCATCATTGATGTTTCTATCTCTCTCTCCCTTTCCCTTCCTCTCTGAAATCAATAAAAATATATATATATATATATATATAAAAGAAAAAATGATAGGTTATCTGTGTTTTAATCACAAAAGCAAAGGCAAAATTATAAATGGAAATGGTTTATAAATTTGAATTATATGAAAAGAAAACCTGATATACAGATTTTTACACCAAAAATAGAATCAAAGGCAAACAATGACCTAGCAAACACTTGCAACCTGTATAATAAAAAATGTTATTATCCTTAATATGCAAAGAGTATTTGCAAATCAATAAGAAAAAGAACACACGAGCCATGTAAATAAAAAATGAACAAGGGACATGAATTGACAACAATGAAAACAACAACAAACCCCAGTAAAAACATATAATAATAATCAACCTAACTAGTAATTAAAGAAAAAAAACTTAAAAAAATCCAACTGGCAAAGATGAAAAATATATAATACTTTGGATTAACATGGCACAAGGAACAAGAATGCACTTACCATGCTAGTGGAAGCACAAATGGGTGAAAACTTTCTGAAGGGTAATTTGCAAATGTCTATGCAAACTTTAAGAATATTCCTACAGAAATTTACTGTAAGAAATAATAAATCATGTGCATAGGGACATTTATGTCTCAATGAAACATTATTTATAATGGTGAAAATTTGAAAATAGATTAATATGGAATAATGGAAGGAGTAGTTAAATAGAGTATGTACAAACATGCATTTAAGATCATATTTAAAAAATATTTGATGGTGTTGGAAAGTGCCCACTATATTATATGAAAAGCCATATGATCTCACTAATATGGGGAATCTAATGAACAAAATAAACTGACTAATAAAATAGAACCAGAGGCATGGATACATGGAATAGATCAGTGGTTCCCAAACTTATTTGGCCTACCGCCCCCTTTCCAGAAAAAATATTACTCAGCGCCCCCTGGAAATTAATTTTTTTAAAATTTTAATAGCAATTAAACAGAAAGATATATGTATTAAAGTTTCTACCTTTTTCGTAAAATATAGTAAAGAAAGGTGTAAATTAGAAACATTGAAGTTTGAAATTATGAAACTATTTATTGAACTCAGAATAGAAAGGTAATACAAAAAAAGTTAAAACAAATGCACCTGTGGCCATCACCGCCCCCCTGGATCACTGCAGCGCCCACCAGGGGGCGGTAGCGCCCACTTTGGGAATCACTGGAATAGATGGACAGATGTCAGAGGGCAGGGGAGGGGGACTGGATAAAAGCAGGTGAAGAAATTAGCCAAAGAGCTAATGGACACAGACCGTAGGTAGGGGCTACTCAGAGGTGGGCAAAGGGGGAGGGGAGGATAGGGGACATCTGTAATAGTATCAACAATACAACAAAAAAGAAAGTAAAAATTTTATTTAAAAAATATTTGTATTGATTTCAAAGAGGAAGGGAGAGAGAAATAGAAACATCATTGATGAGAGAGAATCACTGATCAGCTGCCTCCTGCATGCCCCTCACTGGGGATTGAGCCCACAACCTGGGCATGTGCCCTGACCGGTAATTGAACCATGACCTCCTGGTTCATAGGTCGACGCTCAACCACTGAGCCATGCTGGCTGGGCTTATTTCAATTAAAAAACAAAACAAAACACACACATACACCTAAAACCCACAATATATGTACAGATCAAATACTGGAAGGCTGAATACCAAAACATTGACAGTGCTTCTCTTTAGGAAATAAGAGTATAAGTAATTTTTGCTTTCCTTTCTTTCTTTTATATATTTACAGAATTTTCCACAATAAATTGCATTATTTTGATCATTAGAGAAAAACAACAAATGTTTTAAAGTGTTGGGTAAAATTTCCAACAGGACTCAATGCAGCTCGGCTGTCTCAAGGCGTAACTTGTGGGGAGCCAGCGCCATATGTAGTTTTCCACGTCTATTCTAGGGTTGCGCACACACACGCTCATACACTTCGACTCGTGTGCATCTGTCTCCAACCCGCACGCCTACCCACCGCTCTGCACGCCACGCACACACAGGCGAGCCCCGCCCCGCGCTCACTCCCCAAGCCCTTTCAGAAATGGATCTGTCAAGCAGGTATTTGGAATTCGGTGGTTAGGTCCCCGGGTCCCTACCCCGAGATGTGGCTGAAGTTCCCCTCTCACTAGCGCACCGGCCCCTTGTTGACACTGTCCGATGGGAAACCTTATCACAGAGAGGAGGTCCCGACATGCTCGGGACACGAAGAGGGAGCAGGGAGGGCCCGTCTCAGCAGCAGGAGGGAGGAATGGGGAGCAGCAGCTCTGCTCTGGGCCCGTGGAGGGGGCTCCTCCAGCCCACGCGAATGAGGAGGCCGGGCTCCTGGATCCCCAGCCCTTGGGAAGACTTCCTCATCCGAAGAGCAGACACCGAGCTGGAGAGCCCGTTTCTGAAGGGAACGGCCTGATGCCCGAGGCTTTGCAGGTGCCAGGCTGCGTGCTTTTCATGACAATGATGTTCCAGGCACAGTGTTTGGCAGCTCGGACCCAAAGATGAAAAAGATGCTGCCCTTGTCCTCACAGGCCCCGTGGACTAGTGCGGGAGACACGCATGGACAGCTAACTGCCCTCCAGCCCACCCAGCGTGTGACAGAGGGAGGACGCCTGCAGGAGGCAGCAGTGGGCAGGGGTGTCGTGCTGTGGAAAGGCATTGTGGGCGCCCAGATGTGACAAGTTTAGTGTGAGGAGAGCCTGGAAAGTGTGTGAGTGTGTGTGTGTGTGTGTGTGTGTGTGTGTGTGTGTGTGTGTAAGGGTGGGGGAGGGGGAGAGGGGGCAGAAGACATCTGCTGGAAAATTGGCACAACCACCACCCATGGCAGGGTACTCCCAGCCCACCACCTGCAGGCCCCATGACCCAGCAATTCCGCTCCTAGGTACGCGCCCCACAGGGATGATGAGCACCAAGAGACACGCACGAGAATGTCCATGGCAGCACGTTTGTCTTAGCTCCGAACTGAAAACTACCCAGCTGCCCATGGATGTAGAACAGCTTGTAACATGTGCGTAAACAGAAACCTGCACAGAAGTGAGAGTGGACTGTCTATGCCACACACAACAATGTGGGTGAAATTCACAAATTCAAAATGCCATCCAGTCAAAGAAGCCAGACAGACGGCATGGAAAGGCAACACCAACCTGAAGCCAGGACAGCCCCACGCACAACTCCCTAACTGCTGTCGCCCCTCCAGGCCCCCTGGACCGGAAGCCTGCTGAGGGCAGGTGTCCTGGCTCCTGCTCTCGTAACCAGAGCAGGCCAGCAGCTCTGCGGTTGAGGGGCTGGAGAGGAGGCAGAGGGAGGGTGTGTATTATGGGATGTGGGTGCATAGCCACGGCAGCCGCCCTCATCCTCTCGTTCCTGGGTTCAGTGGGAGGGCAGGGGCTGGCACTGTGCCCAGCCTGGGGCCACCCCTCACTCCAGGGTCTGGGCACATACTGCAGCCTCTCCGTCTGCTCACCAGCACTGGGCCCAGGCCCTGGTCTGGAGAGATGCCCCTGCCCCTCTCAGCTGTCCTCCGTCTTCCTCCTTCCTCTCCTCCCTCCAGCTGGCTCCCTGCTGAAGGGGCTCTCAGGGCAGAGCCCCGCAGCCTCCACGCCCAGACCGACCACGCTGAAAAGCACCCCCTTTCTAGAGACACGGACCAGCCAGTGCCCAGGCAACCAACAGCTCTGGGCCTGCCAGGGGTTTTCTTGGTCGGTCAGACCGGAAGGGCCTCGGCCCCGGCTTCCCTCTCGGGCCTGCCTGGTCGTGACCCCTGACTCGAAGGAGCCTCCAGGGCTTGGGAAACCTTGCCACCCCTGGAGCAAGGACTGACTCAGATGGACACTGGGTGAGGCTTCGGCCACTCTCGTGTGACAAGTGCCCATTCCTATCCCTGAACCCAGGTAGAAACACAGACAGACACAGCCCTGGGCTTTGGCCTGGAAGCCAGCTGACCCACAGGGGACTTTTTTCTTCCTCTCGTCCTCTTACCCCTCAGCCCTGGGCCCGCTTACCGGCTGGCCAGACCCGGGGCTGGAGCAGAAGATGGTGTACTTGCGGATCACCCGTTGGGCTTGGCAGGGGGCAGCCAGGACACCACCACGCTGCTGGCAGACGAAGGTACGGCTTTGACGCCCGCGGGGGGACCTGGAACTGAGCAGGGAGAAGACGGGTCAGTTTAGAGAAAGAAGGAGCACAGCCTTTGGGAAAGAATGACATGCTAGGGAGAGTGAGGCTGATCAATCTGGGTGAGCTTCTTGGAGGAGGTGTCCCTGAGCTATGGTTTAGAGGGGGGAGGTTCCAGCTTGGCAAAGTGGTGGGAGAGGAAAGGTGATGATACATTTTGAGCATGTAACAAAGTCTCTGAGATAAAGGCACTGGGGGTGGCCAGCATCAGAGCTGTTTGGCTAGAGCCAAGGATTTAGGACTCGCAGGGGAGAAGTAAAACCCGTGAGGAATTCATCTTGATCCCTAAGACCCTAATCTGCTCCCCGCCCCAATGCTCTACTGACTAATAACGTGTATTCAGGCCAAACAAATGCCCTGGGCGCTTTGCTTTTCCTGGCCTCTGAGCAACGTGAAGCCAGGGGCTCCAGAGTCTCACAGAGTGGGCCTGCTCCCGAGGGTCAAGGGCTGTGGTCAGCCCGTGGATGCCTGTCTGCTGCCGGGCGCCAGGGCACTGCCTTCGCGGTGCTGGCTAGGCCCTTCCTGTTTTCAGGAGGGAGAGTCTACGTTAGAATTGGCTGGGCTCTGACTCGTCTCAGAGTCGCTGGGAGCCACGCGGAAGTGGTCGTCATTCATATAGACTCCGACCTCCCCTGCCCCCGCTCTGGGCCTGCCTGCCCTCAGCCCACACTCTCCTTCTCCGTCTCTCCCTCGTGTGGTTGCGCGCTTGCCTTCCCTCCTGGGAGCTCTCACACACCTTTGTGGATAGTGACGGTATCTCACTCAACTTATTTTACCTCTCTGAGCCTCAGTTTCCCCATCTATACAATGGACATAACAACAACCACATTAAGGGTTTGTAGGGAGAATTCATGCTCATTAAAATAAAGCACCCGGCATAGTGCCTGACACAAAGAAGACACTCAATAAATTACAACCATTATTACTTTTGCATTCCCTCTCAGCTTCTAGCAGCTACCTATTTTTTTTTTGAATCTAGTAAGTGGTCAACAATTCTAGGTTAAATAAAAGAACTAGATGTAGCATCATCGCCCATACAGGCCCCGAGCTCAGAAGCTGGCCTTCGCCCTTGACTCCACCCTTCCTCACTGCTGTGCCCTCCCTCCGCCACTTGGCCCCCAGGGCCCTCACCGTGCACCTCGCAGCGGTGGATCGCGGGGCTCTGCGGGTGGCCGCTGGGCAGGTGTGCTAACTGCACTGTGCGAATCTGCCCTTTATCCTGTGCACTCTTTTTCTTATCAGTTGTTGGGAGAGGTATGTTGACATTTTCCACTATGATTGTAGATTTGTTTATTCATCCTTCTAGTTCTGTCAGTTTTTCTTTTTAGATATTTTGAGGTTATGTTATTCAGTTCACACAAATTTAGAACTGTTTTATGTGCCTAGTAAATGGCGTTTTTTATCCTAACAAAGTATCTTTTTTTATTTCTAACTAGTGTGCTGGTGCATGGATTGGTGCACATTGAAAGGAAATTAATTAGAAGAAATATTTCAATATCGCTATATGCCCTTTCTCTATAATAGAAGTGTCAACCAAATTCATGACCAACAATGACAGATCAAAACACACACGTGCAATTGGCACCAGCGAGAGCTTTATATGTATGGTGCATGTGCAAGTCAACTTAGCCTTTTATAATATAGAATAAACTTGCTTAATTAGAGCTGCTTTCTGATGTAGCTAAACTTTTTCCAGCCCAGTGAAGCACCCCAACTTCTCTTTCAGGTAATTGTCAGCAACACAGCAGTAAATATCAATATGAAGCAGATTATTATTGTAGATCACGCAGGGAGAACAAAGGGTAAAATATTTAACTGCAGCAGTGTTTGACTATATTCTGCACAGCGAGAAAACCTGAAGTCATTTTCAAGTTCCACCATTTCTTACTTCTTTTCAGTCGGGTTAAGTTTCTAAGCTTTCTAAATCTCTGTTTTCCAGCCAATAAAAAGAAAATAGGATTCCACTGAGTCTCCTATCTACCTACTCCAGGACTTGTGAGGATCAAATGAGATGAGGCAGGGAAAACGCTTCACAGACGTTTGGTTACAGTGTGAGATGTTTGCACCTGGCTATAAAGCAAGTTGTGTTCCTGGGCTGAAGAAACTCCAAGGAGGCTAGTCGCTAAGGAGAGGAAGCCGGGTGTTGCTATGTGATGTCATTACTTGGCGCCCACAGTGACCGTTTCCGGGCTGGGCTGGGCTGTGGGCCGCATTTTGTGCCATGGGGTCTTGGCAGCATTGGCTGCGATTTGGTGGGCTGTTGCTCCGGGGTGGTAGTGGGGCCTGTGTCCCACTTGGGGGAAGCTGAGTGTTGGTTTGTCGGCGCCAGGTCCGTGGTGCTGTTTATTGTTAAATGGCCAGTGTGCGTCATGGCAGCTCCTGCATCTTGCGTCTGCCCCGTGGTGATCAGTGCACATCTTATCTACCAGTCAGATGGACACTTAGCCTTTTATATATATAGATAACTCTTTTTGCCTTATGGCCTACTATGTCTGATATTAATATTCCAGTTTTCTCTTAGATGGGTTTGCATGGTATGCCTTTTATTATTTTACACCCTTTCATGTTGAACTGTTCTATACTTTCATGTTTTAGATGTCTCCTATAAGCAGCACATATTTGGGTTTTGTTTCATTGCTAGCCAGTTTGATAGTGTTTACTCTTTAATTGGAGAACTTAGTGAATTTATCTTTAATGCAATTATTAATGTATTTGAGTTTAAATATTCTATCTTACTAAATATTTTTTATTTGTCCCACTATTTTGCTTTTCTTTCCTTTTGTGCCTTCTTCTGGATTGAGTAGCTTAAAAATACTCTATTTCTCCCACTCTATTAGTTTGGCTATTATATAATTTTAAATTACTTTTAGTGGTTACTGAAGGGATTAAACCATGAATCTTTAACTTACCAAAGTCTGATATCATTAATTGGCACTTTTCTCAGCCAGTGCAAGGGACTTAGAACTTCCAGCTGCCCTCCTCCCATGTATATGCCGTCGCTGCACATTTCAATTCTGCATATATTTTAGATCCTCCCTAAGATGATAACATTATCATCATCATCATCATTTTTATATAGTCAATATTAATTGATATTTACCCATATATTCACCTTCTAATTGCTCTTCTTTCCTTATTGCATCATTAAGCTTCCACCTGGGGTCATTTTCATTCTAGCTAAAGAATGCTCTTTAATATTTTTCTAGGGTAGGTGTGTTGATGATAAATTCCCTCAGTCTTTGTCTGAAAATTTCTTTATTTCATTTTAATCTTGAAGATATTTTTGCATGGTATACAGTCATAGGTTGATAACTACTTTTCTTTCATACTTTAAATATGCCATTGCATTGTTTTCTGGCTCCCATTATTTCTGATAAATTAGATGACAATCTAATTGTTGTCCTTTTGAAGGTAACTGGTCTTTTTTTCCTTTGCCTTCTTTTTTTTTTTTTAATATATTTTATTGATTTTTTACAGAGAGGAAAGGAGAGAGATAGAGAGTTAGAAACATTGATGAGAGAGAAACATCGATCAGCCGCCTCCTGCACATCTCCCACTGGGGATGTGCCCGCAACCAAAGTACATGCCCTTGACCGGAATCGAACCTGGGACCTTTCAGTCCGCAGGCCGACGCTCTATCCCCTGAGCCAAACCGGTTTCGGCATCCTTTGCCTTCTTTTAAGATTTTTTTGTTTGTATTTTTTGTTTAGCAGCTTTGTTATGATGAGCCTAGGCATGGATTTCTTTACATTATTGCCTGTAGAGTTTGTAGATCTTGCATTTGTGGCTTGATATCTTTCAACAGTTTTGAAAAGTTTTCAGACATTTTATCTTCTGCCCCACTGTCTTTCTCCTCTTCTTTGGAATATCTCCTCGCATCCTCTGTGACCTTTATATTCCGAATGTGTTCCATGGATCAGCAGCAGCATCACCTGGGAGCATGTTAAAAATTCAAAATCTCAGGTTTCACCCTGTACCTACTAACACAGAATCTGAATTTTAACATGATCCCCAAGTGATTTGTATGTATAGTCAAGTTTGAAAATCGCTGCTCTATGTCTTACCTGCTCTTTTATTTTCCATTCATTTGTCTTTCTGTGCTCCCATGGCAGAGGTGGAATTGGCCTGTGAGATGATGTAGTGGAATTGGGCAGCATGGATGGAGTGGGCATATTATCTGCCCACCCATTCACATTATTTTTTCCTATTTCTTGTGAACAGATCCTCACTTTTTTTTTCAATCCTCATCTGAGGGTATTTTCTTCTTACCTATCTTCCAGTTCACTAGTTATCTCTTTAACTGTGTCTCATTTATTTTAACTTATCTATTGAGTTTTTGATTTCAGGTATTACTACTTTTTGTTTCTAGATTTTATAATTGAGAGTTTCCAATTCTCTTAAAATTTCAATCTTATTAAGAACTAGAGGCCTGGTGCATGGAATTTGTACACGATGGGGGGGGGGGTGTCCCTCAGCCCAGCCTGCACCCTCTCCAATCTGGGACCCCTCAAGGGATGTCCGACTGCTGGCAGTTGGACATCCCTCTTGCAATTTGGGACTGTTGGCTCCTAACCACTCACCTGCCTGCCTGCTTCATCGCCCCTAATCACCTCTGCCTACCTGACTCATTGCCCCTAACCCCTCCTGCCTGCTTTATGCCCCTAACTGCTCTCCCCTGCCAGCCTAATCGCCCCTAACCATATGTCTGCCTGCCTGATCACCCCTAACTGCCTCTGCCTTGGCCCCCACCACCATGGCTTTGTCCAGAAGACGTTTGGTCTATTCAGTCTAATTATCATATTACCCTTTTATTAGTATAGTACAAATAATTATTTGAAAGTCCATATTTGATTAAAAAACACACCTTTGTTTGGAATCCTGTGGGTCTGTTTCTTTTGTCTATTTTTTTCCTACTGGCTTTTGTTTACATTATTCTTATTTATTATTTTTTATTGTATGCCAGGCACAGTATTTGCATAATTGTCTGTAAAACTAATTTGAGGTCTCAGGTGATGTAATTTTCCTAAAGAGAGAATTCATGTTTGTTTCTGACAGGTACCTGCAATTTGGGGCACTAGCAACCTAGGGTTGCTTCACTATAACGTCCTTGGCTGAGATGATTTGAAGCTGAGCTGTCTGCTTTTGGCCACTTTTAGTCCTGTCCTGCATGGTCTTAACTCAAAGTGAGGGGTTTGCCAGACGGACCTCCATGCCCTGGCAGGCCCTGGCCTCCAGCTCATGTCTTCCTAA
>NW_005871496.1:733568-734812 GCF_000147115.1 Myotis lucifugus
GGCCTCGCCCTGCCCGATGAGCACCTGTGTAGTGTAGCTCTGCTGCCTGTGGGCACCCTGTGTGTGGCTCTGCTGCCTGGGGCCTCGCCCTGCCTGTGAGCACCTGTGTGTGTAGCTCTGCTGCCTGGAGCCTCGCCCTGCCTGTGGGCACCTGTGTGTGGCTCTGAGGCAGCTCCAGACCCGAGGTTGAAAGCTCCCTGCAGGAGGGTTGGTGCTCCCTGGCCTCCGGGCTCCCTAATGGGCCTCCCCTGGGTCAGTTAAACGCTCGCTCGCAGGTGCTTACGGCTCAGGCACTGCCCGAGGATGGAATGCAGGAAGTCGGGGGCCCAGGGCTCACTTCCAGAGGCTGCCTGTGTGTGGCCCTGATCCTGGATGGAGCTGTGAGCACATCCCTGCTCAGCCTCCACACAAGAGCAGGTGGCTCTGCCTGGAGCTGTCCCAGGAGGCCCGGATGGGGGGCTTGGTGACAGGAAGAGCAGGGCAGGAGGTTGGAAAATATTTGATTGCTCAGAGCTGAAGGTGGGGAGGGGCTGATCTGATGGAAAGGGAGGGGTGTGGGAAGGGGGCGCATTATGCTGAGCTGGAAACGGGTCTGGCCCCTGAGCCCCTGCTGCTCCGGAACTTCATCACCACTCCCAGCCCGAGTCCTTTCCCAACTTCTCCAGTCCCTTCAGCACCTTCTGGCAAACTGTATGGGCAGACCCGAGACTGGAGAAACTGAGGCTGAGTGGGAGGGAACCATAGCCACACGATGTCTCACATAAGCCAACGCTCCTGAGAACATAGCGCCTGGCTCCGAAGCCACGGGTTTGGGGGAGGTGAGCTTGCAGCTTGGGTCTCGGATGGAAGGCTGGCCTTCCCCAGGTCTGGTCTCTCCGGACTGGCTCAGCTCCCAGCCTCCCCCCACGCCCTCGCTTGTTTCTCCACCTTGAGTCTTGGCTCCTTATTTCAGGTTTCCCTCCATTTCCGCCCCCCGGAGAGGGCTTGAGACCCTAACCCAGTGGTTCTCAACCTTGGCTGCACATTAGAATCACCTGGGAATCTTTTTAAAATCCTGATTTCTGGGCCTCATCCTCCGGAAATTCTGTTTCTTTGGTACTAATGTTGGGGCCCTACCCCATAACAAAGAAACAGAATTTCCGGAGAATGAGGCACAGGTATCAGATTTTGAGGAGATTCTCTAGTTTTTCTGGTTGGTGGTGGAGACCCTGTAGCCCCACCCGCGGGGGGGGGGGGGGGGGGGG
>NW_005871496.1:735548-745965 GCF_000147115.1 Myotis lucifugus
AGTGGTGCAGGCAATGGGGTGAGTGCCAGCAATTGGGTGGCAGCAGGACGGCTCAGAGTGCTCTCAGCAGCCGCCCGGGAGCCTGCCTGGGCAACGAGACACTCACCGTCCTCCTTGGTCTGGATGTGCAGAACGCGCTGCGCACGCCGTCGCCCGCCTGCGTGAAGGCCAGCACCTGCACGCTGTAGTTGGTGAACTTCTCCAGGCCCCGCAGCTCCACGCGCTCCCGCGTGGTCGTGATGTTCTGCATCTCGCCCCACTCTGCCGAGCGAGAAAGGGCCTCTGCATGCGGCTCAGCCGGCCGCCAGGGCCCCGCTGCCACCCTCCGCCAGCTTCACGGGGCTCCGGCTTCCACTGCAGGGGGTGGCCTCTGGGGGGGGCCCTCTACCTCAAGGCCCACAGGGCCAGGTCTGAGGCACTTTCCAGGCCCCACCAGGGGGAAGGGCAGATGCTGGCCTGGTCTCAGCCCAGCCGACCTTGCACCGAATCCAACTCAGTGCTCTCCCTTTACAGCACTCCCATCTCCCCGTCTTGCAAGTGACGTTTCCCGTTTCCCGGGCTGTCCAATCCTCTCCTCTCTGGGTGAAGGACCGACCGGGGCGGCTCGGGGCTGGAGGGCAGCCTAGGCCAGGCGGGCAGTCCGCAGCCGTTCCTCCCTGCTGCCCGTGCCTGCCTGCGGGGCTCTCAGATGTCCCCAGGCAGTGTGGCCACTTGGGGTGACTGGTGACAGGCTGCAGCTGGATGGACTGCTCCTGGGCCAGCCCCCTGACTCTCAACAGTGAGCCAGGCCGGGCCTTCCTCCCCTGCTCAGCAGGGAACCCTGGGACCTCTGAAGAGAGCTCAGGGCCAGGGTCCCCGGGGAGGGCCAGGGTCTCAGAAGGAGGGAAAGAGCCAGGCTCCGGAGCTGACAGCCCCACTGGGTCCCCTGGGCTTGTAGAAAGACAGGCCCAGACACTGGCCGAGGACAGGCTGTGTCGAAACCTGCAAACCATCCCCAGCCGCTGCCAGGGTCCAGAGGGCGAGGATGCCCAGCCCGAAAGGACTCAGGTCCGTTCAGGGGAACCTGGGAGGCCTGGGCAGCTGGACCCTCCTTTCTCCGGCGGTCAGACTCCAGGGCAGGCCTTCCAGGATGGAGCCAGAGGAAGACCAGGAAGCGGGCAGTGCAGCCCTCGCCCCAGGTGGCCTTGGGGATTAGAGAGTCCGTGGCCCCTCACCTGAGGGCTGAGCTGGGGAAGCCTGCAGGCTCGGACTAGAGAAGCAGGTTCTGGAAAGTGAGGGACGGCCCGCTCCCTGACTCGGCACAGGCACAGCCGTGAGGCTGCCTCAGCGTAAGAAGTGGGGACACCTTGGGAGCGAACCCTGAGCTCCAGGCCTCTGAGTTTGGGAGGAGACAGCGGAGGGAGTGGGGGGTGGGGGGACAGACCTTCCTATTGGCAGCGTGTCTGTCTGTTGGAGCAGAATCCAGGTGGGGAAGGGGAGGGAGCTACCCGGAGACTGGCCGTGAGGGAGGCCCAGGGCCTCCGGGAAGGAATGAGGCACCAGGGCCGGTGGCAGAAGGGTCAGCATTTGGGGAGCAAACTCACTGCAGCCCTCTGTGAGCCCGCAGAGCGTCCCCAGAGTCAGGGACGCTGGTGCTCTGGGGCACGATGCAGACTTCCTGCTCACCGCCAGTCTGTGCCCCCCTTGTGTTTGTGGGGCCACACAAGCCCGTGTGGACCCAGTGCGTCCAGGGGCAGGAAGGCACCCCAAGGCTGGGACACTGTCTTGGTTGTCCTGCCCCGGCTCACATGGGCTCTTGGCTAACCTTGTCCAGGTGCCGCCCAGCTCCTGGGCACACGCATGCTCACTGCCTGGGCAAGGGGCTCCTGTAGGTGCTCAGACCCGCCTCCTCCTCTTGCCCCTTCAGCCTTGGATGGGGAGGGCTTCCAGCTGGTGCTACTCTTGGGTACCCCCCCTTTCCTGCACCCCCTCGTAAAACACAACTCCGGAAAGCAGTGCCTTTCATTAAAACTCTCTTCAATTGCCCCATCTAAAGTGAAGCCCAACTGTCCCCCCTGCTGGGACCCTGACAAATGACCAGAGGCCTCATACCCAACACATGAAAATAAAAAAACAAATATGCCCCCATCACCCCTCCGGTCATTCCCAAGCTGCTGGTGTCTCCTCCCCACAACCTGCCTTTCCCCCCCTTCCGCCCCCCCCTCCCGCTGCCAAAGGTGACCCTGGTGCCTGGCTGTGGCCCCGGATCATCGTGGGGAAGAGGGGGCTGCACTCCCCTTTGGCATCGGGGGAAGATGCTCAGCTCTCACTGGGCATGAGCGCAGAGCCCACCCCGCCCCTCTCACCCCGAGACCGGCCAGCGCTCCCGCAGACTCACCCCCGTCCATGTACAGTGACCAGAAGATGACCCGATAGCCTTTGAGGACGCCATTGAGAGTGCTTCGTGGGGGCTCCGACCAGGAGATGACGGCCACGTCAGAAGTGATGGACAAGGCCCGGACATTCTCGGGGGGCTGGCTGGGCACTGCACGGGCGAGGGGAGAACCGGAGGGCTGGTCAGGGAGGCAGAGCACTGGCCCGGGGCGGCTGCCCAGCCCGAGGAGCTTCGGGTGAGGGAGGGAGGGACCTCTTGACTCACGGAACCAAGTTTGGGCCAGGAAGTGAGCCACGCCTCCTTCCCTGGAGACTTGGGTAAATAGAGGTCTTTATGCACCCGGATCCTTGCTCTTTGGGGGCCATGTCCCTGGTTCTGGGTAAATGCCAGGGAAAGAAGGCGAGGAACTCTGGCATGAGCCCCCGGACTCAGCAGTGGGCACCGCAGCCCAGGGAGTCCACCTCTGCTGACGGGCAGCCGAGGCTCCGCGCTGGCCCTGGAGGGTCTGCAATTGATGCCTTGCCTCATGGCTGCCAGCTCGTCAGTGTCACCTGGCCAGGGCCTGAGCGAAGGCCTGGCCTAGAGACCTGTGTCCTCCTGCTAAGCTGAAGGAAGGAGGATTCAACTAGTCCTGGTGAGAGGGAAACGAGTTTCTATAGATGCCGCTGGGACCCCCGGACCATTGCGCCTCTGTCCCTGGCCCTGCACACGAACACACCCACGCGCCTTGGATGACGAGGGAAAAACTCTCTCTGAGGCCAACGCAGGTGGGGCCTCTGCAGGGCCTTCGACCCTCTCCCGTGAGAGCTGCCTGCGAGCGAACCTGAGATCCACTCCTGCGTTGCCCTGTGCCGCTCGCCCTCTGGGATGACAGAGCGTGGGGCCCCAGGCCCAGGCGCCACCTTGGCGACGAGACCGTGGTGGCACTCCCTGCTGGCCTCCCAGAGCCCGGAGGGCAAAGGGAGGGCCACGCCGCTTGGCTGTCCGTGGGAGGGAGGAGGCGCAGGCTGATGGAAGGTAATTAGATCCCGTTGCCCCACAAGAGGCAACTCTAATTTTTATGAGCATTTAAATGATAATACATCATCCTAACGACCCTCTTTGAGAATGATTATTGTTTCATATTACTTAGGTGTAAAAATATAAGCACCATGTAATTAGGGACCCAGTGTAATAAAACTAATACAGATCGCCCGTTTGAACAAAATGAAGGGTAATATAATTATGGGAAAGACACTATTGCTGGAGCAGGGGGCCCCTTGAATACCCCAGGAGGAGCGCTAATAGTGCCAGAACGATCGGGATCTGACAGGCTAACGAGGGCCTTAATTAAGTATGAAAAACTGCTGAGCAAATGCTGCCGGAACTTTCTTCCCTCTCCTCCTTTGTTTGGAAAACGACTCCACAGCCCAGTCTGATCTCTCCCTGTTGGGAAGCCCAGGCCCCCGACTCCCCAAAGCAAGGGAGGCGGTGCCCCGTGAAGCCGCAGGTGCGCCTGGCCTGGCTGATTCCTGCATGGGCCTGGGTGGACGGGAGCTTAGTGTCTGGTCGGCAGGCTGGTGTGGGCTCCGACACGCATCCTGCCTCCACATCAGTTGGTCCTGCATCCGGCTTTGCTCCGGAGCAAGAGGGTGACCAGCGGGTGCGGAGGAAAGAGTTCAGGGAGAGAGATGGGGGAGGGCCCGACGAGGGAGGAAGAGAAGGTGAAGGAGGAGCATGGAGGGACAGTGTGCAGGAAGGAGCTCAGACAGGCCACAGGACTAGCGGGCCGAGCTGATATCACAAGGGATGCAGAGCGCGCCAATGGACTGAGAAGCCTGGGTGCTCAGCAGACCAATCAGCTCTCAAGGAGCCGATGGGCACGGGGAGATGGAGGATCCGGGGAGCCTGTGTGGACCACAAGACCATGATGGGGCCAGCAGTGGGGGGAGGGCCCGCGCCCTGTCCGGTAGCCCTGGCTCTGCCTGTGGCCGGGACCTGCACCCTCTAGGTCCGCCGGTGCCCTCACCGTCCTCCAGGGTGGTGGCGTTGATCTCGCTGGACGAGGGCCCCGTGCCGGCCCTGTTGAAGGCCTGGACCACCACCCCGTACTGCGCGAACTTCTTGAGGTTGTCCAGGGTGTAGACCTCGCTGTCCCCGGTGGCCTTCATCTCCACGATGCTGTACTGCCCGTTGCTGCCAGGGCTGTTCTCCCTGTAGCCGATCTGGTAGCCCCGGATCACGCCATTCTGTAGCTCCTTCTTGGGCGCCTGTGAGCACAGGGTGGGGAGACAGAGACACAGTGACACTCTGAGACGACACTCTTAAAGCCAAAGCCAGACCATGTCACTCCTCTGCTCCCAACCCTTCCACGGACCCATGTCACTCAGAGTGAAAGCCGAAGTCCTTGCAAGGGCTACACAACCCCATGTGCTCTGACCCCATTACCTCTTGGACCCGCCTCCTCTCCCCCGTGCCTGCCTCACGCCAGCACTGGCACCACCTGACCTTTTATACAGTGTGCTGATGGCTTGGCTCTGTGTCCACATTAGAATGCAAGCGCCAGGGGGATGGGGATGTCGTCTGTTTTGTCTCCTGCTGTTCTCAGCATCTAGCATGGTGCCTGGCCTGCACTAGGCCCTCCACACACATTTGTTGAATGAATGAATGATGGATGAATGGTGAATGAGTGAATGAATGAATGAATGATGGATGAATGGTGAATGAGTGAATGAATGAATGAATGAATAAGGACATCGTTTGGCATGAGCTCAGGGGCCTGGGAGAAAGGGAACAGCAGACAAAAAGGAACCGGATGGAGAAGGAGGTGAGCAATGAGTCTGAATAAAACAGAGTCTGAAGATTCCACTGCACACCCAGCAGCTGGCTGTTCTAAAACACTGGCAAGTAACAATTGTTAGTGAGGACGTAGAGGAGTGAGAGCCCCTGTGCACTGTGATGGGAATGTGAAACGGTGCAGCCTCCATGGGAAACAGCTTGGTGTTTCCTCAAACAGTTAAACTTAGAATTGCCATCAATCCGGCAATTCCATGTCGGGTAGGTACCCAAAGGATTGAACGCCAGGACTCAAACAGATGTCTGTGCACCCATGCTCATAGCAACAGCATTCTCAACAGCCAAACGCTGGAAGCAGCCCGCGCGTCCACCGACGGGGAACGGGTAAGTAATGGTGTATCCACACAATGGAATATTAGCCTGGAAGGGAAGGGCTTCTGATACAGGCTGCAACATGGGTGGATCTTGAAAATATTATGCTTGGTGAGCTGAGCCAAACACAAAGGACAAATCTTGTGTGAAAGTAGTTCTACGAGGTCCTGAGACTAGACAGTTCACAGACAGGAAGTGGAATAGAGGCTGTGAGGAGCGGGGGTGGGTGGGCAGGGAGGTACTGTTATGGGCACGGAGTCTTGCTTGGAAGATGGAAAATTCTGCACATGAACAGTGGTGTTGGCTGCACAGCACTGTGAACATACTTAGTGCTGCTGAGCTACACACACAAACATGGTTAACAGGGGAAGTTGTATGTATATAAAATGGTTTACATATTATACAAGCGAAAGAAGTCCTGACTTTCACGTGAGTCCAGCCCCTCTTGGAGCAGCAGTTTCCCTGGACCTCCTGGCCAAGGGCCAGCTACAGATGGAGGGACAGGGATAGGCTAGGCCATGCGGGGGGAGGAGGGTCTTAGAGTGCTGGCTGGTGGGCAGGAGCAAAGGCCTGATCCCAGCAAAATGGAGAAAACTCCACTGGCATCAGTCTGGGGAGTGGAAAACGTATTCTCACCCCAAGCTTGAACCCTGACACACACACACACACACACACACACACACACACACACACACACACACGGTCCCAGTATATCTCCTCACACCCAGAACCATGAACACACACATCCAGACCCTGCTATACACCTGTCGCCGGCCAGATGCATTTAGACCCACAGAGAATCTGATGGAAAGGAGAGGACCCGCCCTCTACCAGCTGAGGGGCAGTTACAGAATTTACCAGGCGACCGGAGAACACAGAGGAATGAGTACTTGGACAGACAGGAAAAACCCATTTATTCTCAGATGTTTCGCATGTACCAGTACGGTGACTCAGGGGAGACTGTTTCTCTCCAAATCCTGAGCCCCCCAATATGGAGGAAGCTCTCCCTTTATACCCTTTGGTTTCTTTGTCCCCCAAATATGGATGAGACTTCCGGACCTTTCACAGGCTTTGCAAAAAGCCCCATGTGTTGGGATGGGAGCTGTGAGACCACACCTAAAGGCCTGGCCTGGTGCCAGCGCTGATAACCCCCTCGGGGGCGTGTGTTGTTCATGGTTTCGGGCCTCTGTAAATGGGAGGAGGACTTAGGTAAACGGTCTTGCAAGACCAGATTGTGGAGAAAGGGGCAGTGACTTAATTACAGGCTATTGAGAATGTGCACTAGTTTACTGCACAGGTTCAGATTGCCAGCCCCAGGAATGTCTTCTTTCCCCTCAGCAGCACCCTCCCTGGTGCGTATAGAAACAGCTTGAATCAGAGTTTTGAAGACAATGAGGTCACGTTAGAAGCCCAGCTTTCTATTGTGCGAAAAGCAGTGAGCTCAAAACAATGTAGTAAAACCAGTTAGTGAAACAGCCTCATGGTTTTCTTAATTCAATGAATGTTTTAAATGAACTGCATTTTAAAGCTCACTGTTAACTCAACAAAACGAAGTTTTAAATTTAATATAATTGTTTTGAACTCATGAAATAGGTGTGTTCACAATACACACCTGTACACAGCACCATGCAACCTTCACTCACACCAGTGTAGACTGGTAGAGGCCCCGGCTAGGCATCCAGGCGTACTCTGCTACATACCTCCGCCTCCCTCCTCTCTTTCCTTCTCTCTCTTTCTCCTCCCACTCACCCCATCCCCCAAACAGGCACACTCAGGGTTTAAATCAATCTTAACAATATTTCTCTGAAGCATTAAGAAGTCAATAGGGCTGATTGCAAATTTATATCATAAAGCAGTGGTGATCCATCTCATGGAAAGAGTCTTAAAATGAAGTGACTTATCTTTCAAGTGAATCTTTATTTTTCAGTAATCTGTTTCTTGGTGTTAAAAAAATCCCCTGAAAAGTCAGCCCAAAATTTATTGATGGGCTGGCTCATTCTGAAGTTCTAACTTTCTAATCGATTTTATTTTTCATTATGGGACTTTGGAGAAGTAAATCTGATTCTAAATTTTTATCGACCTCCAGGTCAGAGCGATGTAGCCAAACGTCCCGTGTCCGTGTTTTACATACTTGCCCATTCCTGCCCCACCTCCCGGCTTCCTCAGGGCGCTCCCAGAAGGTGGGTCCAGAGCCAGGAGGCAGAGGAGACCTGGGGATTAGACTCCGGCCCCCAGTTTCCGAGGAAAGCCCTGGAGCCCGATCTGCATCTGGAGGGGAACCATGGCTCCAGCCACCACATGGTGGGCTGGTCTCCAGGAACCCCCACTTTTGTCTTGGTCATTTCTTTTGGGAGGGAAGGGACCAGGCTCTGTTGCAGTGTCTATGTGTGTGTCTGTGTGTGTGTGTGTCTCTGTGTGTGTGCCTGTACACCCGCACGCACACACACAGTCTTTTTAGGGAAAACATTACTAGGCTCTTCTGAATCTCTTCCATGTGCCAGCTATTCTCATGCTGTTCACAGCGGAGGGCACTGAGGCCTGGCAGGACCAAGCCCCTTGTCCCAGGCCTCGTTGTGAGAAGACAGGGGGTGGCGTCAACCTACCGCCCAGCTCTGGTCACAGGGCCGAGAGAGGGCGAGGCTCTGTCCTGCCATCGCCATCACCCACAGCCCTGCCCCCGAGCTTCGCACAAAATGAAACCCACTCCTGACTTTTTACAACACGTGGGCTTTGGAGGACAGTCCAGTGTGGTGGAAAGCCACCTTCCCTCCATGGCGCTGCCAAGTTCTTCATGCCATGCACAGGCCTCCACCGGAGAGCCAGGGCGGAGAGGGAAGTGGGGATTGGTGGGGACTTGCTCCTGTAGCCTCTCTGCTCTTCCTTCCAGTCTCCCTGGGTTTACCAGTAAACAGGCATGGGTAAGCCCTGGCCGGTGTGCTCAGTGAACAGAGCGTCGGCCTGTGGACTGAAGGGTCCCAGGTTGGATTCTGGTACCTCAGTTGCAGGTTTGCGGCCCTGTTCAGGGTGCATGCAGAAGGCAACCAATCAATGTATCTTCTCTCACATCGATGTTTCTCTCTCTCTGTCTCTCCCTCTCCTTTCCACTCTCTTTTAAAAAAATCAATGGAAAAATATCCTTGGGTGAGGATTAACAAAACAAACAAAACAATCAGACAGCCAGTATGGGCATGGTCAGAGGCCACCACCAGCCCGCCTGCTGGCCTTCTCTCCCGGACTGCGGGGAGGAGGCCAGGAGGCGTTCCAGGGAGATACCTCCAACCCCACTTACCTTCCAGGTCACTTGGATGCTCTGTGAGGTCACTGGCTGCAAGGTGACGTCCACGGGGGGTCCATCAGGGGCTGGAGGGAGGAAGAAGAGCGATGTTACGAGTCAAGTCCCCGAGGAAGAGTCCTGTGCTCCCATTCCTGTCCCCTGAGCTGGAGGACTGCTGGGCAGGAGGGACACGCTCACTGACAAGAGCAGACGGCCTGCCTGTGAGCCCCCTGAAACCATCTGGGCTTATGTTTCCTCCTATTCTCTGTACTTTTTCATGTTTGATAGTACAAAGTGTGGGCAAGGGTGTGTCGTGGCAAGAACTCATACTCGTATGCACGTCTGATGACTCTCTAATCCGACAGCTGCTCGTCGAGAGAAATGCACGAACCGTGTACAAGCACCCAAGTGCTCACATTCCAACTGTAAACCGCAGATGCCCAGCTGCAGGGCAATGGACAGACGGACTGGATACGGCCCTCAGGTGGGATACCGCAGAGCACTGAGAAGGCCCGCATGCTACGGCTGTACTAAAAACAGGACGCTCTACACACATTTACCAAAACAAGGAAGCAGAAAGAATATATAGACTACGACTTCATGAACACATGCTATTGGAAAATAGGCAAAACTGAACTATATAGTGTATGTGTACAGACATTGTGGTGACAATAGAGGGAAGAAAAGCAAGGAAGTTAAGACACTGGTTACCTCAGCAGGAGGGATGGAGTTATGGCTGGGAAGGGGCATGGAGAGAACCTCTGGCGTGCTGGTAATGATATTGGCTATCTTAGTTCTTACGTTACTGTTATTTGTAAAACGGCACACATCTATATCTATGTCTAATCTATATCTATATCTATATCTATCTATATATTTTTCTCTCTATCTCTATCATCTCCATCTCTTTTGGTCTCTCTCTATATCATCTCTATCTCTATCATCTCTATCTCTATCTGTCTGTATCTCTCTCTCATCTCTATCTCTATCTCTATCTCTATCTCTATCTCTATCTCTATCTCTATCATCTCTATCTCTATCTCTATCTCTATCTCTATCTCTATCTCTATCTCTATGAGAGAATATATAGCAACAGAGATCTTGTTTAAAATTTCAGGAAAACCCCATGACAAAGGTCACGGAAAATAATTCAGGGCACTAGTACCCCACCCTTTGCAGATCTAGCACATCTGTCCTTCCCATACAGGCTGGGGCTGGGGAACAGGGCAGAACCATGGACAGCTCCCAGAAGCCAGCGTGGAGCACCCCACCTGGAACAGGCCAAGCAGATGAACGGGGCGGACGTAAACAAATACCTTGGGATCTCCCTCCCCTCTTCCCTCTTGTAACGGCAAGTCTGCTGCCCGTGGACAGGGTAGGTGAGGGCCCCGGGAGTCCCTGACCCCAAGGCCAGGGCACCGGGCAGGGTGAGGGGCTCACCGGCCTCCTCGGTGCTGACGGTGAGCCCTTTGCTGGGATGGGGGGGGGCGATCGTGCAGAAGGAGCATAGGCGGAATTTTTTTTTTCGACTCTTGGAGAGCATATCGAATGTTGGGACACAAAACTAGTAATATGTTGTTGTTTTTTTAGTTATGCCCACCCTTTATGAATGTGATTGTGTT
>NW_005871496.1:746065-748600 GCF_000147115.1 Myotis lucifugus
TCCGGAGTGTGATGCCCAGGAGGGGTCCGGCTCCCAGCAGCACTGCAGCGAGGGGGCACAGCCGCACCTTTACGAGAGGGAGGGTCTGCTCCACGAAGCTCGAGAGACCCGGGAGCGCCGGAGCATGCGAGCAGCAGTGCACGGATGGAGGCCGAGACCCAGCTCTGCTCGGGCCTGGGCTGGCCTCCCCACTCAAACCTCAGACAGGGTCTGACGAGGCGCTGCCGGAGGGCCTCCCAGGACCACCCTTTGCTTGCTGTCCCCGAGGGCCTGACTGGGCGGGGCCCTTCTTACTCACCTCTCACAGCTCACAGTGGCCTGTCTGAACGGGAGCACCCCACCGGCCAGTAGTCCCGCTGCAGAGGGCGCAGCCACGCATCCCCCTCCCCCCTCTGTGTGTGCCTCCCAACTTCCTTCCCGTGCGCACTCGTGGGTGGTGTTGGGTGTGACGGGTCTGGCGGGGGACAGACCTAGTGCCAGGGTGCCCCGTCCGACCTCACCTCTTCCTGTGCCAGCAGGAGAAGGGCCTCGGAGTCTCTAGGGTCAGGCCAGCGAGAGGACTGGCCTGTCCCTGATTTACCGGGGGCGCTGGCAGCCCGTGCCAGGGCAAACATTCAGCAAAACCGCGGCGAGTGAAAAATACCAGATGACTGCCAGGGCCCCAGGGACAGCGCGCCTGCACCTCGAGAGGAAGGCAGTCACCTTTTTAAAAAATATATATTTTTATTGATTTCAGAGAGGAAGGGAGAGGGGGAGAGAGAGAAACATCAATGATGAGAGAGAAGCACTGATCGGCTGCCTCCTGCATGCCCCCCACTGGGGATCGAGCCCAAAACCCCAGCATGTGCCTGAACCGGGAATCAAACTGTGACCTGGTTCATAGGTCGACGCTCAGCCACGGAGCCACGCCGGCCGGGCTGCGGTCATTCCTTCAACGTGTTTTTGTTATGCACCTACTCGGGGGCTCCAGAGGAAAACGGGAAGGAGGTGCAGTTACAGCGATGCCCAAGTGAGGACCTACCACCCGGGGGTTCGTAACCGGATTCCTTTATTGGCACTTCACCATGAAAAGCACAAAAGGCAAAGGGCAAGAGAACAAGCTGACAGGAGGGCTCCAGCGTCTCCCAGGCTGGCCCGACGCCGGCGCGCAGTCTAGTTTCCAGGCCTTTTAAATCCACAGGAGAGGCTCCTGAAAGTTCTCAGCAGAAAAGGTTACACTGTGTTCACCACAGTTTCATCTCTCAGCCAGAAAAGAAGGCTAGCACTTTCTAGAACGAGTTTTAGAGGGTTATTTAGGCGAACACCTGCGAAAGCAGGAGAGCCGTGCACCAGAAGAAACTGTTCTTCCAGATTCTGGTTCACTGAGGTCTTCATTTTTCCAAAACACCCCTCAGCTGCAGGCTCAGCACCTGCGCGGGCATCGCCCAGCGCCCCCTCTGCAGCTTTGCATTTAATTCTTTGGTTTCGTGAGCCGAAGTCACGCGTGTCAGGCTGTGGATGCTCAGACACATTCTGGCCTTATCCTTCAACCGCCGCTCCCCCAGCAGGAGAGGCGCTCTGAGGCTCGCAGGTTAAGGCAGAACCGCACGTGTGCAGGCTATGACCTGCCGTGGGCACCTCTTGGTTTGGGAGGGATGGGCCAGCGACGTGGAGGCAGGTGCTCGCTCCTCTCTGTGGCACCCTGGGAGCCAGTGCCAGCTCACACGTCCTACTTGATCTGCCGTGCTGGTACGTGGGGAACTGACCAAGAGCCAGTGTATTCTCATTCGATGAGTGCCGGCGGAGGGGGAGACCCACACGATGTGTTTGAACACGACGGGGTAGGAAAACAAGTGCTAATATTTGCCAAGCACCTGCGATGTGCCAGGTGTGCACAGGGCAGTGTAAACATTCACCATTACTCCTCACCTTGCATGGACATCAGCGCCATAAGTCCGCAGCACAGGGGACCCTCAGCGCCTCGCGGCTTATCGCCTGGCCTCCCCGGTGTGCCCCTCCATCTGGTCCCGTGGGCTCCCCAGTAAAACACCCTCTGGCTTTCCTCTCATCTCTTGGGTCATTTCTTTGCTGTCTGCTTTGCCGGTGCATCTCCCCTCCACTACCACTAATGAACGGTCAGTTCTGACAGGGTCCATCCTCTACCCTCCTTCTCACACTCCCTATGCTTTACCTGCCCATGACTCCATGCCCTCCTGTACACGGTAACTCACGGATTTTCATCAGCCCGGATCTCTCCTCTGAATTCCAGACCCTGGAGCTCACACTCAACATGTCCAGGACAGAAGTCTTGACCATACACCCTGCAAACCCACCACCTTCCTGGATTCCCTGACTCATGTTGTGCCAGAAACTTAGGTGTTATTCTTTTTTTAAAAAATACAGTGTATTGATTTCAGAGAGGAAGGGAGAGGGAGAGAGAGAGAGAGAAACATTAATGATGAAAGAGAATCATTGATCGGCTGCCTCCTGCATGCCCCTACTGGGGATCACATGCCTGCAACCTGGGCATGTACCTGACAGGGAATTGAACCCGGG
>NW_005871496.1:748838-758257 GCF_000147115.1 Myotis lucifugus
AACTAGTTAGCCTCCCAGTACCCACCGTCTGCCCCTCCCACCTGTTCTCCACACTGCAGCCATCATCACTCTACAAATGTGATTGGCACCTCTTACCGGCCAAGCACTCTATCTTGGCATTGAGAATGGTTTTCCCAAAACAAATCCGCTACTACCACCCTCTTGCATAGAACTCTTCAATACATTTTCCTTGTCCTTAGGATAAATACAATATTTCTTTTTTCAAATATATTTTTTCATTTTAAAATTACAGATTGCTAATTTCCATTTTGTTAAGTTGTTTTCTGGAGTTTTGTTCTGTTCTTTCATTTGGGACATGTTTCTTTGTCTCCTCATTTTGGCAGCCTCCCTGTGTTTGTTTCTATGTATTAGGTAGAGCTGCTACATCTCCTGGGCTTGGTAGAGTGGCCTTGTGTAGTAGGTGTTCTGTAGGGCCCAGTGGCACAGCCTCCCTGGTCACCTGAGCTGGGTGCTTCAGGTGCGACCCTGTGGGCTCTGTGCACCCTCCTGATGTAGTGGAGCCTTGATTGCTGTTGGCACATTAATGGGAGGGATTTACTCCAAGACTCATTGGCTGCAAGGATGAGCTGTGACCACTGTGAGGGATCAGCTGTGCAGGGGACAAGCCCATGGGAGGAGAACTCTCTTCAGTTTGGGGCTCAGGTGCTTCCTGAGTCCACCCTTTGAGTGTGTCCCTTGTGGAGGTGGTTGGGTGGTGCTTCCGCATGGTCTGAAGCTGTCCGCTGGGTGCACCGGCTCTGGGGCCTTCTGGGAGGTGCAGACGAAGGTCAGCCACTGCCTGTGCCCTGTCAGGGGCCACCTGGCATGAGATACAGAGAGATCTGCAGATGGCTGTTATTTGTGCTGGACTTTGATGTGCCCAGGAGAGGCCAAACTGCGAACCAAGGCCTGCTGCCACTAGTGCCGGGCCTGGGCCCCTTGGCAGGTACAGGGTACACAGGAACCATATGTTGGTGTTTGAGAGATTTAGGAACACAAGCAGTATGAGCCAAGACAGGCTGTTTGTATGGAAAAGCCACTGGAAAGGGCTTGGGTGGGCCTGCATGTTGGGTGGGCGGGGCCTCCGGGAATCACCAGGGCAGGTAAACAGTGTTAGCTAGGTTGATGGTGACTCAGATGTGGCACCCACCTGCTGGCTCTATGGGAGGCAGACTCAGAAAAGGAACAATGGCCTCTTCCAGCACTTCTGTCTGGGAGAAAGCTGCCTCTCCAGCTCTCGCCCTGATGCCAGACACTTCAGTTCTTCCCGTATGTCCCTGGTGCCTTTCAAGTTGCTGCTTCAGCGCTGGAGCTCAGAGGGAGTGAGCCAGAATAAGTCTGTGCCTGGGCCCTTTAAGAGGAACTGCCTGGGCACCAGCAGCCTCTGTACCACTCAGCCACAATTCCCACTGGCCTTTACAGCCAGAAGTTATGGGGACTTCTCTTCCCAGCTCTGGAACCCTGGGCTGGGGGTCTGGTGTTGGCCTGGGGCCCCTGGATCCTCAGAGTGACCTCTGCAGCTGAGATATTCTTCCTGTTTTTAACCAGCACTTGTGGGTGTGGACCCAGCCTCCTACCAGTCTCAATGTGGCTTCTTCTTTCTATCCTTAGTTGTAGGACTTCTGTTCAGCTAGGTTTCAGGTGGTTAGGAATGACGGTGGTTCTGTAGTTTAGTTGTATTTTTGATGTGGTTGCAGGAGGTTTCGATTCCTGCATTTACCTATGCCGCCATCTGGACTGGAAGCGCCAGACAAAATTTTTAACATGACCCAGGCCCTGCAATGTCTGGCTTGGTCCCCACTTTTCAGCTTCATCTTCATCACTCTTCTCTGCACGCCCACAGCACTTAGAGCCCTTTTCATTGCCAGGTCTTTTCGGAGAGTCCACTGTGAGCCCAAGGAGACGCTGAGCTCCCTGAAGAGAAGAGTCACGTCTGACACGTAGCAGCCCTCTCTCTCCACAACCCTTCCAGGCTAATGCCAACCTGGCCGGTGTGGGCACTTAAAGCCGTTGTTGGTTTGGGTCAGAGCCTCCTTTTTGTCCTTTACTTTGGCAGTAAACACCCCTGCCTTTCCCTCCCTTGCCTCACTCAGCTGCCAATCATAGGAAGGTGGGGAGGGGGACATCCCATGAGTGGCTCCCCATTTTTCTGCTGTTGCCAGTCCTTCGCAGGTGGAGTTGACCTTGTGTTCCCAAATCATCTTTGATGTTGGCACAAAACAGCTCTCTCCCCACAACCCTTCCAGGCTAATGCGTCGAGTCAGATCTGGAGGCCTCAGGTTGATTTTCCAAACTCGATCACTGCCATCCGCTGACCCTGAGCAGCTGGGACCAGGGCCTGTTCTCCCTCCCTTCCCTCTTCAGCTCTCTCAGGGTACCGCATGGGCCTTGGCCAATTCCGTCTCCTTTAATATTCCCTTTCATATGAGCCGGGCTTACCCAGATTAGCATATTTCATTAAGGGCTCTCTCTCCCTTTCTTCATCAAAGGGTTTATGATGCAAAATATTCTTCTTACAGAAATAAGGCAGCGGCTGGGGAGATGCCAGTGCCTCCTGCTCTGCGGGCTGCTTACGGGAGGGGCACGGAGCTTTGGTTTGCAGGAGACACAGTCACTGTGGAGGAGCATCCCGGACAAGAGCCACATCTGGAGCACTGAGCGGCCTGCGCTTGGGAAACACGTCCATTCTGTGTCTCTGATCTCCTTGACCGCGTTCTGAGCCTGCGTGGCCATCTCTCCGCAGCTCCCAGAGGAGGTTCCTGGGCCTCAGCTGCTCACCGCCACCCAGCACCATCCCTCTCCCAGCCACACTCTAGCTCACACGGATGACACGTCACACAGGCGGCTCACGCTGTGGTGGCCGATGGCCGGTGCCACGAGGCTGCCTGCAGGGCGTGGAGGCCGTCCTCAGAGAACCCGCCCGGCTGCTTGTGTAGGGAACAGGGGCAAAGTGTGGCGCCTGCATTTGTAACTCTGCACAGTGTCCTCGTGGTAGATTCATGAGGACGCTGCGGCCTGTCATTCACATCCACGTGTCGTTACTCAGCTGCCCAGGCAGGAGAGCCGGCGTGCGCGGGTGGCTTAGGAAGGGCGGGCTTGGGAACCTCCCTGGGAAGATTAGCATGAGGACCAGGCAGGAACCTGCAAAGGCACAGTTGGGGCAACGAAGGGGGTCGGGACAGGGGAAGGGAGAGTAGAGGCACCGGCCGGGGCCGTGGAGGATTAGAATGTGCCAGGCTCCGTGCCAGGCACCACCACACCCGCTTAACCCTTACGGCCCCCAGGGAGCGCATGCTGCTGTCTGCTTGATGGACAGACAGATGTCCCCGGACAGTGGGTAGCTGCTGAAGGTCACCCGGCTCTGACCTTGGTCAGCCTGTTCTGCTCTGATGGTGGTCCTTGTTCCACTGTTCCACACGCAGGAAGAAGGTCTATGTAAACACACACACACACACACACACACACACACACAGGCATCTCCCTCCTCCCTCTGCGTCGTCCATCCGTTCCCTAGGAGACCTTCTCAGGTCCCATGTGATAGCCTGTGGTGCGTGAGGCGGGACTGCGTGGCGCAGTGCGGTGGCCCTGGAAGCATGTGTGTGCAGTGTGTGCAGTGTGTGCCCTCACACCAGCTGCGCTGCATGCTCCCAGGGCAGCACTGTCTGCGATTCCTGTTTCTCTCCGACCACAGGGCGGGTACATGACCTGTGGAAGGTGAAGGCACTCAGTACCCGCTGCTGACTGACAGGCACAGGCCTTCCAGCCTGCAGGTCCCTGGGCTGTGACTTAGAGGGGGAGGGACTTGCATTACTAAGGATTTCCCACAGCTGTGCGAGGTGGTCTCAGCTCTCAGAGCTCTCCAGCCAGGCGGCCCGGCACCCCACCTCCCCCGGAGCTCGCTGGGCTCCCGGCCTGACTCCAGGGGTCACCTGTGGCTCTCCCGCACTCCTTCTCCGAAAGGCAGGGTGGAGGCCGTGGGAGTGGGATGGTCTGGGGAGCCCCCCGAGGCTGGGGGACTGGGCCGGGCTTCTCTGTGCTCTTGACCGGCTTTCTTTCTCTCCAGGTGCAAAGCCCCGGGAAGGGAGAGTCTGAGGTGCTTTCATTGCCTCGCCCGCCACTCGGCCTCCCATCCGGCGCCCCAGCTCTGGGGTGGGCATGGCAAGTCCTCACACTGCAGGGAGCCGGGGGGGCAGTGAAGCCGTGGACAGGCTCTGGAGTGGCATCTTCCCTTCCCGCCTCCTTGCTGCCGTCCAGACGTGTGATGTTCTCAGCTTTGCTCGGCCAAGCGCTGCCCCAGGAAAGGTTCCCACACATTACGGAGTGGCCGGCGGAGGGGAGGCGAGGGCAGGGAGGCCGGTGCACAGAGCAGTGGGTGGGGGTGGGGGCGCCAGCCCTGCACCCACTGCCCACCCCAGCTGTGAGGCAGACAGGGCGGCCGGACAGCCTGCACCGCCACCCAGAGACGTGGACCTCAGGCACACCCGTCCCTTCCTGCCTGGCTTCTGGGCCTCAGAGAGTCCTGAGGAGTGAGCTGGGCACAGTGGCTCCACCCCATGTCCCTGCGGAGGGCCTGCTGCTCGTCACCTCCTCACCCCTCCCTTCCCACGGCGCCTGCTGCTCCAGCCCTCCTGGGAGCCAGCCGTTGCCAGGCTCTCGGTGACCCTCCTCAGCGAAGGAAAGGCTCAGCTGGAGCGCCCGCCCCCGCCTGGCCCCAGAGCACGGCTGGTCTTCTGGCCCAGGAAGTGGCTCTGTGACCCCTGGACTCCTGGGCTGGAAGGCCACTCCCCGCATGGCGCGCAGGCCCTGCCCTCCCTCTCCCTGAATCCAGGCCCTCACCTCTCCAGCTTCCCGACCCAGCTCAATGCGGCCTCTGCAGGATCGGGGAGATGCTTCTCTGACCCCCAGGGGAGCCCCCCTCGGCACCCCCTCCTGCACGCAGGGCGAACTCGGGTGCAGGCTGCCACCTGGCTTTTCTCCCCAGCGAGACCGTCAGCTTCTCCTGTAGAAACCGCATCAAACACGGCCCCAGTGCCCTGGACAGAGGGGCTCCTCCACGTGAATTCTCAGCTCGGAGCTGCGCCTCTGTGTCTCCCTCCCACTCACACAGCCGCGTGGAGCACCTTGTGGGGCGCTGTGCTGGGTGCGGGAGCACGGCGGGGCCAGGGCTGGGGCAGCCCACGAGCGCGCTCCGTGCTAAGGAAGGCAGGAGGGGGCTGGAAAGCTCTGGGGGAAAACGAAATGTTGGACCTCGTCTCAGACCCACGAGATGAGGCGGCTGGCAGGGACCCAGACTGTTTTGTGTTTAAACGATTTGAAAAGCGTGCACAGCTACGGGAGCGAATCCCTAAGGCACAAGAGGGTCCGGAATGAGAAGCTGTTTTCCTCTTGCTCCTGCCCAGGGGCCACCCAGGGCCCTCACAGGTCAGACCCGCCCTCCCTCCCCCGTTGCCCATCATCAGGTGCCACCCTGAGAGAGCCACACAGATGTGAGCACAAACACCTGCGCCTCACCTTTGGCGTGGTTCACGTTCCAGGCCTCTTGTCCCTCTGGGACCCCTCTCCCCGACCATGCCCCCCCCTGCCTGTTCCCCAGAGACCCAGGGCCACTGTCTGCTCGCCCACAGGGTCACCGTGGTGGGGCAGCCTCGCAGGAGCTGGCTGCGCCCTAGGGGAGGGCCCTGGGAGGGTTCCTCTTCCAGGGGACTCCCACCCACCAACGACCCAACCCATTCTCGGCAAGGAACAGCCGTCCAACTCCCTCCCAGTCACCGGATCGTCCCAAACCAGGACAGCTGGTCGCCCGCCAGCCGCCGTGTCTCTGACCCACAGCCACAGCCCAAGGCCCAGGGCCTTTGAATTGCTTTAAATCCGACCACTCTGTGGGCTTCCAGGGGCAGCACTGGGACCCCTCCCATCGGCTGTGGACCCTCCGTCTGCTCCCTGGGTTCCCAGTCCCACCAGCGTCCCTCCCCTTGGAAGCCACAGGGGCTGCGCACTGGTGCGTCCTGGCGTGCCCGCCTAGAGGGCAGCCCCGAGGCCCTGGCGCTGTCCCGGGGGCCCAGGCGGCTCAGCACGTGTACCTGACTTGTTCTTGTACTCGATGTCGAAGCCCGTGATGATGCTGTTTCCATCGAACCGCTGGGTCCAGCGCAGGTTCATGCTCCGGGCCTTCACCTCCCGGATCTCCAGCTCTGGGGGGTCGGGGGGCTCTGGGCGTGGCGGGGAGGGGGCAGAAGTGAGGATGGCAGCAGAGAGCTGGGCCTCCTGTCCATCCCAGGGACGCCCGGGGTTCTGCTGACCCCTGGGGGTTAGTGTGACCTGTAGTCTACCCTGGAGTGTGGGCCAGGTGAGGCAGGGAGAGGCCTGGCACACGGTTCGGCAGGGGGATCCCCACTTCCTTTCCTGGGAGAGGGCAGCCCCTTTGTAGGGACTCCTCAGAGCTGATGGCCTGTGTGTCCCCCACGCAGAATTCCGAGCTGTTTCCAGCCTGACTCCCTTTCCGCGGCCTCCAGGCCCCGCCCTTCTGCAAACCTGGCCCTGGAAGCGCACCTGGGGAGCCCTTAGTGCCCACTCCGGGCAGGAGGGAGGGTGGGCAGGCCTCCTCAGGGCCGTTTCCTGTCATCCTCTTCCACCATGTGGGTGGGCACTGCCCCTGCTGCACCGCCCTGTGGGGTGGGCACTGCCCCTGCTGCACCGCCCTGTGGGGTGGGCACTGCCCCTGCTGCACCGCCCTGTGGGGTGGGCACTGTCCCTGCTGCACCGCCCTGTGGGGTGGGCACTGCCCCTGCTCTTGAAGTGGAGTCAGCACAGGCACCCGGTCCCTGGGAAGGGCAGGGGATGTGGGGCAGGCGAGGCTACCTTGCACCGTGAGCTGGATCAGGCCCCGGTCCTCCCCGTAGGAGTTGATGGCGTGGCAGCTGAAGAACACCGAGTCCCCACGGTCCGCGGGCTTGAGCTGGGGCAGCAGAGGCAGGAGGAGGGAGAGGGAGGGAAGGGCCTGGTGAAGAGCTGGTCTCCGCAGAGGCTCAGTGCAGTGAGGCCAGCGTGGCCTCTTCTGGGAGGGCGCCCTCTGGGGTTTTGCCAGGGCTCCTATTCCCAGACAGTCCCAAGGATGGACGTGGAGGGAGGGCGGAGGGTCCAGGGGTCCAGGAGGGAGGGAGAGTCCAGGGGTCCAGGGCGGAGGGTCCAGGGCTCAGGAGGGAGGGAGGGAGGGCCCAGGGCCCAGGAGGGCGAATGGAGGCAGGGGCCCTAGAGAAGAGGGCAGGGCTGAGGGTTGCACACAGTTCCTGGCCTGGGGCTGTCAGGAGGAGATAGAGTGAGGTTCTAAGGCGAGGTTCCTAGCTAGAGAAGGGAATAGCTAGGAAAAGGGAGGTAATTTTGGGGATGAGGGGAGGGGCTCCCCAAACTTTCTATTTACCTCCATTGATACAGATGTCACAGCCGTGGGATCCCCACTTCCTGAGAGTCGGGGTCCCTGAGCCGGGCGTGGGCGCTCACCTTCAGCGTGGAGACGACCTCGTCACCGCTGTCCTTGGTGGTGATGGCGTAGCGCATCCCCCTGTCGGGGTCGATGACCGTGTCCCCCTTCTCCCAGCGGATGATGATGGGCCGCTCCCCCCGCCCCGTGCAGTTCAGCTCCTTGGCGTGGCCCTTGATGGCGATGGTGGTGTTGGGGTGGGAGGTGATCATGGCCGGGCCTGGGGAGGGAGAGGGCGCGGGGGGCCCCAGTGAGGGAGGCAAGTCCCTCCCCCAGTCCCCCCCCCCCCCACGGAGCCCCTCAGCTCCAGGCAGAGGGTCTGATAATGGCTGAGGGGGGCTATAGGGAACCCATCTGCCTGTTCCCTTTCTCCTTCCCCCACCCATGACTGGCAGCCTCCCTTCACCAGGGATTCTTCCATTCCGTGGGCCCCGTTCAGAATGTTTTAAAACGCACACCGTACCTACAATTACAGGGGAGACCAGATACACTGAAGTATGGCTATCAAATATTAACACCCTCAGAAGCAAACTTTTGATATAGTATAGCACACATCCACACGTGAGTTTGTTACTCCTGATCAGATAGGTCTGGCTCTGGGTCATGCTAGCAGTTCTGTGACGTGATGGTAATGACGCTTTGAGGTGTCTGCACAGGGAACGCACACACCGGCCTGGAGGCCTCACGGCCTTGATGAGAGCAGATGGCAGAGGGCGCACCCCCCAGGGAGGAGGTGAGGAGGGTGAGGGTGGGACAGGCACAGCTGACAGGCAGGACTTCAGGGGAGAGCGGCGCCTTGGGCAGGGGACCTGCTGGAGGACGCCCGAGGCGCAGGATGCAGCCCCGCTGGCTCAGCGCTCCGATGTGTCCGCAGGCCTGGCCCTGACCTCCCCACCTTCCGGGCAGACTCGCCTCTCAGAGCACAGGCCCCGTGGCCACTGCGGGAGAGGGAGAGCGCGTCAGGCACACTGACGGACAGACTGGGAGGCTGTGAGTGATGGCAAGAGTCAGACACTCCCGCCCGGCCGGCGTGGCTCAGTGGTCGAGCCTCGACCTATGAACCAGGAGGTCACGGTTTGATTCCTGCTCAGGGCACATGCCTGGGTTGCGGGCTCGATCCCCGGTGTGGGGCGTGTAGGAGGCAGCCGATCCATGATTCTCTCTCATCACTGGTGTTTCTATCTCTCTCTCCCTCTCCCTGCCTCTCTGAAATCAATAAAAATATATTTAAAAAAAAAGAGTCAGACACTCCCCCGACCCCACTGTGGAGGCCCCTCCTCATGCCACGTCTGCAGAGCAGCGCCCAGCTCACGGCAGCCCAGCACTGTCCTCTCCAGCGGCTCCCTCGGGGCGCGAGTCGCTGGCCCTCAGGGGCTGGCCCTGTCTGTACCCCCAATGTCCTCTAGCTCTAGAGACTTACTCAGAAGACGGCGTCCCCAGCAAACTTGCCAGCTCATCTGCTCCTGAGGACTAAGCCTTTGGAGCAGGGAAGCCATGAGCCCTGGTGGTGCGCCGGGGATGCCAGGCGGTGGACGGGCGCGTCTGGCACGGTGTGGGGGGAGAAGGGGGCTCCTGGTGTCCCTGCACTCACACCGCGTGGCCAGCCACCGCCTCTCCTCTGCCTCAGTCCTGTGGGACTTGGTATGACGGGCCCGCGGCCCCTGCACCAGCATCCCAGCCCCAGCTCATCAAATAATGGAGCAGATCCCTTTTATAATGCATGGCATTACACCAGGACAGACAATAAAACGCGGAAGACAAATAACGAGGTGCAAGTTATAATGAAGAAAAAGCCTGCAGTCACAGACATCCGGGTATGAATTATTGACTAAGGTTTTACACTCAAGGATGTGCGCAGGAATATTTTTCCATCAAAGATTTGCATAATTCACTCGGATAAACCTGGGCGGAATAAAGAGAGCTTCTACATCAACACGGGATT
>NW_005871496.1:761000-768951 GCF_000147115.1 Myotis lucifugus
CCTGGAGGGAGGGGAAGCTGGTCTGGGGGTCCAGCTCCTTGCTCTGGGAGGCGATTCTCTGCTTCAGAATACATTTCTCCTGGCAAGTGGGGTCTTTAGCTCCCTGTCCTGGGCAGGTAGCAGAGAACCTGCCTCCCTCTTCCCCCTGCCCTACAGTGTTCCTGCCAACACCGAGCAGAGAACTCCACCACTGTGCCCCTCCACCAGGCCCTGCTGGTGGGGCCCCAGAGAAGGGGCCACGGCGCCCTCCTGTGCCCACAGGCAGCATATGAGGCTGCCCCCCTGCATCTGCTCTCTTCCCTCCACCCCCAGGCCCCCAGCCCCACCTTGGACTGCAAGGTCTCTCTGCTCCACCGAATTGCAGTATGAACATGATGGGACTCTCCCTGCACCAGACCTGGTGTGCCCCAGGGCAGACCCCAAGAATTCCCTGGAGACACGCACGGTCATCTGCAGGAGCGCGTGCACGTACACACACACACACACACACACACACGCACACACACACGCACACGTGCACACACACGGCGCCCTTTGACTGGGAACTTCCCCCGAGCTGTGTGCTGGCAGTATTCTAGCACTCTGCCTGAATCCACTCCTGGCAGGTGGGCACTGTGAGTGTCTTTCCTGACTTAGTTCCGTGGCCCAGGCCTGTGACGGGGCCGGTGACAAGCTGGATGCTTTGGCCTCTTGGCTCATTGCTCAGTGATGCCCCAACACCCAGGAGAAGTAAGTCTTGTCCCCATTGTTCCACCACTTTTTCAGTTGATGGCACCGAGGCTTCCAGAAGGCAGTCCCTCCCTCGTTCCGCCCGCCCTGCTGTGGCTTCAGGGCGGCCACCCCTCACCATCTGTCTGTCTGCCACCCGCACGCAGTCTCTGGCTCTGGGAAATGGAATTTGCTGTCAACAAAAAGCCGTGGCTTCTGTGGTGGGCAGTTCAGCAGCCCCTCCCAGGGGGCGGCAGGGAGCAGCTTCAGGGACAGTCAGGAGGGGGCTGTGAGCACGGTGGGGCCCTGCATGACCAAGGCAGGCAGCAGCCACAAAGCGACCCATCGCTCCAACAGGACAGGAGAGCGCCTTTGCCTCTCCTGCGGACACAGCCTCTCCGCCCCGGCATGTCCTGCTGCACCCCCCCCCCCGGGGGACCGTGAGACCCTGGACAGGAGCCTCTCTGTCCAGGACTGAGCACGCATCTGTGGAAGGAAGGAAGGTTCTCGGTGCCGGCCGCCTCTCCTGCCGCCCGGTGCCCGTGCCCTGGGCCCGCCTGCCCTGGGCGCAGTCAGACTCGCTCCGAGGCAGGGCGAGCCTGGCTGGCCTGCGGTGCTCAGGCCACCATCTGATGGCTCTGCAGACACCCCGATCCGGGTCTGTGGCTGGCTCCGGAGAGGAGCAGGGCGTGGGCGGGGTGGAGTCCCCCGCCCCTCCCCACCCTTCGCTGGGGCTCCTGACAGCCAAAGGGGAGGAAACCGGCTTCAGAAACAAGACCATGCCAGGATCCGAGGGAACTGGTCCCGGGTGTGAAATCCCTCGCAGACGGCCCGTGACCCCGAGGTCCTGCCCAGACCAGCTGCTAGCTGCATTGTAACTTGACGTGGGGGGCTGACAGGATTTTACACACCTGAGCCACTCTGCTTCCTTGCTCACCCCCAGGTTTGCAGATGGAGTCCCGGGGCCGCTCAACCCGCCATGGCGTTTAAACGGGGCCCCTGCTTGGTGCTCCTGTGCTCCCACAGCGCCCCCTTCTCTGGGGTCCCCCTCAGCAGCTGGTGGGACCCCAGAGAAGGGGCTGCTCCTAGTGGTTTACAGGGCACTGGACTTCCTCTGTGAGGACGTCTGGTTAAGCCGCCTGGGGCTGTCAGCCTTACTGTGCGCTGAGGAAGCAGCTCAGAGAGGCTGTGGGGCCTTTAAAGTCACACAGCTGGTGAGCACAGGAGGGAGGCAGCTCTGAGTCCCCTTTCCCGGTGGAGTCTAGCCTCTTCTGCCTGGCGGGTGTCCTGGGCTTGGTCCCAGGAGTGGGAAGCCACGTGGGAATGGCATGGGTGGATCCCGGTGGGAGTGCGGAAGGAGGCTGACACCTGGAGAAGGCTGGAGGGGGACCCAGGCCGGGGCAGGCGGGGCTGGGGGCAGAGCAGGGGCGGGCGGTGGCTAGTCAGTCCTCGTTTTCTCCCTCCCTCTCTCCCACCTGGTGATGGAGCTCAGCTGTGTTTCCTGACAAGGCCCCTCGTCACCAGGGAGGGAAGATTCCGTTGCGAAGGCCCCCGGGAGAGCTGCATGTGAGGGAGGGAGGATGTGAGGGAAGAGGGTGAGAATGCCCGCGGGAGGGAGAGGAGTGGGCGCTGCAGCCCACAGGGAGAGCCACCTCCCAGCCGGGAGGGAGCCGCTGGCCCATCATCACCTGCCATGGGCTGAGCACAGAATGTGCAGTACCTGACATCACTGCAACTCCCATGTGCGTTCTCTCACCTGCATGAACTCACTCAACCCTTACAGCAGCCCCATCACATTCCCACTTTACAAACGGGGAACTGAGGCTTAGAGGAGTCAATTGCTCAAGTTCACACAGTCAGTGAGCAGCAGAGCCAGGACTCAGCCCGGTGCCTGTGGCTTTCCCCACGAGGTGATGCGGCCAGAGCAGGCACAGGGAGAGGCACAGGCACCAGGAAGGGGAGTGCCCGAGGCCAGGTTTTCCAAAGAGAAACGCAGCCAAATGTGGGGAGAAGATTGGGCTGGAAACTGGGGAGGCCGAGATGCCGGATTCTGCTCTTTATGGTGGTGGCCGGCGGGAGGAGTGCAGGCTCCCAGGCTCGGCTGCACATAAGCATGATCTGGGGATTAAAAAAGTCTCCCAGCACAGACCCCACCCCAGAGGCTTGGAGTTAATTGGCCCAGGGCGGGGCCTGGGCACCAGCATTCCTTTAGGGGACCCTAACCCAGGTGACTCCCACTGTGGTCCGGGGAAGGGCGGCAGGGGAGCCATGGCTAAGCCAGGAGGACCGGGAGAAGGGCAGGCGTGGTGCGGTGCACGTCCTCTTCAGGAGGCGCAGGGGAGGCGGCTGAGGTCCCCAGGCCCACGGGCTTCTGCCTAGAAACGCTGTTCTCTGTGGGGGGCGGACAGCTGTCCCGATGGCCTTTCCTTGTCCCTGGGACAGGCCCTTCCTGAGAGCCCTGCAAACCCTGCTCGGGGCGGAGCAGGGGCCTCCTGCTCGGGGCCTCGGCTCCTTTGGTCTCTGAAAGGATCACACGTGCCCAGTCTGCCCACTTGAGATGAGGGGCCCTCCTTACCCTCAACCCAGCCCAGCCCGCTCCCTCCCTCCAACGGCTAGTGTCTCTGCTCCTGGTTAACGAGATCCCGACAAGAGCTAGAGCCCCGCTTGGCGGGTGGGCCAAGCTGCCACCAGGGCCGTGGCTGGCGTGCGGGGTGGCGGGCCTGGGGCGGGTGGGCCAAGCTGCCACGAGGGCCATGGCTGGCGTGCGGGGTGGCGGGCCTGGGGCGGGTGGGCCAAGCTGCCACGAGGGCCGTGGCTGGCGTGCGGGGTGGCGGGCCTGGGGCGGGTGGGAGCATCTCTTTGCGCTCAGCCCTGGCAGCAGCTCCAGGCTTCCCCGGGGAAGGACTAGGGTGGAGGTGCCTTTCTGTTCTTAAAGAGCCAGGGCCACGGCGTTGTTAATTTGATTGCACCCACTTCGGCTCCTTGTCTCCCCTGATTAGCCAAGCTCCACCTGAAGCAGGAGATTAATTCAAATTGCATGGCAGCTGTCAGCCTCGGCTCTGAGCTGGCGGGGAGGTGCCCGGGGGCTGAGGGCTCGTGGGACCCTGGCTGGCCACCACCCGTGCACATGGGCGGCAGCACTGGCACGCAGTGTGTGTGAGGGGTGCTGGTCCGCACGGGACCCCTGGGACATGGGCTGCGTGTGCTGCGGCACCCGATCTCACCAGGCCTCGCTTTCTCCTCCTATCAGGGGTGTCAGTCAGTCCCTCGCTTGGCTGCTCCCCGCGGAGTAGCCGAGCAGGAGGCGGGAGGATTTTTAAGGGAGGCGGGACCTGGCTCTCCCGCCTTTGGTCTCACGCTCCCCAGTAGAAAATGACAGTAATAATCAAACGCCTACCACTCAGGGGAAACTAATGATGTGCACGCGCCCGGCTGGTGCTCTGTGGGAGCGAGCTCATCGCATTCACCCGTCCGAGGCGGTGGGAGTGGTTTCATTCCTGTGTTAGAGGTGAGAGAACACTCAGCCTCCTCACCACACGTCGGAACCCTTCAGAAACAGGAGGAGGCGAGCCCGTCTTTCCTGTAATTTACTGGAAGGTACTAGAACTTGGCGAACTCTTTCTGCCCGAGGTCTGGCTAGTAAATATTTCAGACTTTGCCGGCCGTAAAGGTCCCCATTGCAAAACCCCAGCTCTGCCCCCTGTGGCTGGAGAGCATCCATGGGCAACAGGGCATGAAGGATGGGCATGGCTGGGTTCCCAGATGGCAGCTGGCCAGGCCCCGCCCTCGCCGTGTGCTGACTCAGGGCCCAGGAGGGGCTGGGTCCGGGGGCTGCTGACCAGGAGGGGGTGTCAGGGAGGGGGCTGGTTGGATTCAGACAAGGGCACTGAGGGATGCTGGGAAGGAGAGCATCTCAGTGTCTGAGTTCTGGGAAGCATAGAGCGGGGGTAGAACACGGCGTGGGGACTGCCGCAGAGGCTATGCCGCTGCTCCCCCCAGGGCTGTGGCTGTGACAGGGTCTCTGTAGATGTGATTAGGGTGTCTTATTGGTGCAGGGTGGGCCCTTGGTCCAATAGGGCCGGTGTCCTTACAAGGAGAGGAGAGACCCCACAGAGAAAGGACGGTATGAAGGCACAGCGAGAAGGCCCGTGTGGTGGAGACGCCGAGTCGCTGGGAGCCCGAGGACGAGGGGCCCGGACTGCCCCGGAGCTGCTGAGCTCGGCCCTGCTGACACCGGGGGATTGCTAGCCCCCAGAGCCGGGAGGGAATGGGTTCTGTTCTCTAAGGCACCCGGCTGGTGGCTCTTTGTTACAGTGGCCCTAGGACAGTGGTCGGCAAACTGTGGCTCGGCAAACCGCGGCTCGCGAGCCACATGCAGCTCTTTGGCCCCTTGAGTGTGGCTCTTCCACAAAATACTGACTTCTGTGCATGGGCCACAAAATTTCAATCGCACTGTACGCGCGCCCACATGTGGTATTTTGTGGAAGAGCCACACTCAAAGGGCCAAAGAGCCGCATGTGGCTCGCAAGCCGCGGTTTGCCAACCACGGCCCTAGGACACCAGCACCAGGTTCCAGCGCGTGACAGAGGTTGTCTGTGCGGAGTGCGCGGGGGGACAGGTCACAGCTTCTCCTCCATGGAACTGAGGGGCGGCCTAAGGTGGGGGGTCATATGGGCTCTGCTCGCTCCGCTCTGTGAGGAGCTCCCCCCTTCCACTCCCAACCCCACGGACAGGCTGGCCGTGGGCAAGGTGCACGAGTGTGCAGGGCCCCCCTTCCCCCGCCCAGGGTAGGCGCTCGGCGGGCGCTCAGTAACCACTGAACAACAAGGAGCAGCGGCAGACAGGGCCTGAGACACACCAGCCGGGGACATTTCCTGCAGAATCTTCATTTTGTCGGTCTCGCATCTCTGAAGACAGAAGGGGCCCAGATGGAAGCGACTTTGAGAGCCCTCGCCCACCCCAGCACCACCTCAGCGACCTGGGGCCCTGGGCACGGGTTGCACGTGGCACTTCTCCGAGAACCAGCTCCAGAACCCAACTCCCACCGGACCCCGGGCCCCTGCAGCTCTGGGTTGGTGTTTGACACCAAGCGTCATCGATCCCCGGGAAGACAATGCTTCGCTCCCAAGGCCGTGAGCACCTGCGATCACCCTCCCCGTCTCCTCGCCAGACACCACTGGCGCCTTTCCCGGCTCGGTGCCCTCGCCATGCTTCCTCCTCATCCTGGAATGGAGTGACCTTTGCCCCTGTTGGTCCTTGTTGTCCAAATCCTTCAAGTCCTACTGGCAGCTGCTACATTTGTGGAGCTTCTCTTGACCCCCAAGTTAAAGTTGGTTACTCCGTCCGATTCTCTTTGTACCCCCTTCTTCATAGTGTTTGCAGGCACTTGCCGCCTTGCGCATTTGAGTTGTTTTGGGCATATGTGCATCTCCTCTTCAAGATTCTAAATTCCCTGAGAACAGCAACTTCACTCTACTCCTCGCTAGATCTGCAGCACCTGAAACTAGCAGTGCTGCTTGTTGACACGTATTTGGTGCCAAGTACAGCGGTGGCTGCTGCTAATGCCCCATTTAGCCCTCACCGACGATGAGAGACTGTCAGGCGGAACCGGGGCTTACAGAGACTGTGGTTCAGGACCCGCGGCTACCCAGGGCAGGGCTTGGATTTGAACCCAGGTCCCCCTGGTTCTAAAGTCCATGCCCTGGAGCCAGGAATCCTATAGGCCTACTTAGTGAGCGCGTGAGACCCTGTCAGTGACCGTTGGAAACCGTGGGGTCACTGCACGGGCGTGCCCAGGCGGAGGCCAATCACGGAAACTCAGTGTGACACTGGGGTGCCTTTTACAATGCATGTCTCTCTGACATAGTATTTACTTCCTTATTTTCACTTGGCCAGAGTGGGGGCCAAGGCCAGTTTGCCTCCCGAGAGTCCATTCAAGGTGCCGTCTGACAAGGGGAACTACCGGCCAACGCTCTCCGCGTGTGGTGGGAGCATCGAGGCTGGTCTTGAAGTCGGCCTTGCAATGGCAGGCCCTCCTGTGCTCGGCCCTGAATGTGGGCGAGGGGCGGGTGGTGGTGGGTTGTTGGGGATGGACTGAGGGGTGTCTAGGAATGGCTTTCCCTGGCAACCCCATTGGTGACTCACATGCTGGATCCTGAAGATCCCTCCCCATCTACCTCTGCCCTTTCAACTGAGGTCAGAGGTGGGGGGAGGGGGAAGGTTGAGGGAGAGTGAAGGGGAAGAGGCCCCGCAGGCAGGGAAGGATGTGCAGGGGGAGGGGCTGCAGGCGAAGTCCCTGGAGCAGGGGCCTGTGCGAGGGCCGTGGAAGGCAGCATGGCAGTGCCCAGAGGCCAGGAGCCCACATGCCCGTCCCGCCAGCACTGCCCCATTGTCACAGGAGCATCGGCGGCAGCAGGGGCTGTGTGGCCTCGTTCAGGCTGCAGAAGGGCAGCCAGGCCCCACCCCTGTCAGAGGCCGGCCCGGCTCAGCCAGCACAGGCCTTGAAGCCTGGCCCTGCCTCCTCCACTCCTGCTGGCTTTGGGGTGGTCCAGAGGCCCCCAGCATGGGAAGGCGGGAGGATCACCTCAGCCTGTAAGTCAGGCACAGGCATATTTAGAGGATGTGTGCGAAGAGGGGGGCTGGAGTGGAAGGGGGTGTTGGTGACAGAGCAAAGGTGTGAGGGAGGCAGCCAAAGGTGCAGTCTGTGTGAGGGTTTGGAGCTCCCGATGTGCTGAGGGCGTGTGAGGCCCAGAGGGTCCTGGGAGGGGCGGGCGGGGAGCTGGGTGCAGAGGGACCCAGCGCCTCTGTGTCGTGTGAGTGAGGGGAGGGGAGCGGGAAAGCGTGTCCAGAGGGGCTTGGGAGCCGGAGCGGACACAGGGAAGGGGTGTGTGCATCACGGTGGGAGGAAGGAAGGAAAAGGCAGGCACTGAAATGAGGACAAGGAGGAGGAGAGGGAACGAGATGCAGATTTGCCCCTAAGTGAGAGGGTCTGACACTCCCGTGGGAAGAGGGGGCCAGAGATGAATACCTCTGTGAGTGTGTGTGTATGAGTGTGTGTGAGTGTGTGTGTGTGTGTGTGTGTGACTGAGTGTGAGTGTGTGTGTATGAGTGTGAGTATGTGTGTGAGTGTATGAGAGTGTGTGTGAGTGTGAGTGTGAATGAGTGTGAGTGCGTGTGTATATGAGTGTGTGAGTGTGAGTGAATGAGAGTGGGTGTGTGTGTGAGTGTGTATGTGTCCTGAGTG
>NW_005871496.1:769161-770878 GCF_000147115.1 Myotis lucifugus
TGCGTGAGTGTGTGTGTGTGAGTGTGAGTGGTGTGCATGTGTGCATGTGTGTGTGATCGCCCACGCGCATGATGCTGCCCTGATTTATAAAATGTGTTTTCTCCGAACACCTCAGCATCTTTTACAGCTGCTGCCTGGTTGGGAAAGTGAGGACAGAATGGAAAAATTCAGGCCCTGAGGGCCCCATGCCGTGGGGGACAGCTGCTGTGGACTGGGTGTCCTCACGCACAGCCCGCCCCCAGGCCCCTGTACCACCTGTCCCCTGGACCCCACGTCCCCTCACCTCCGTAGAGAAACCACGGACCACAGAGCCATGGCCACACCAGGTCAGTGAAATCCCAAACTTGGAGAAAAGCCGCAGACCCTCCCTCCCCAAAGTCTGAGCATTTGGGCTCATCTCTCCTGCTGACAGTGGGGAGATAAGGATCTCATACCAAGGAAGGTTCCAGAAGCATCTGCTACTCCTCGTTCTCACACAGCAGAATCAGCCAAGCTCTCCCTGGCCGAGGGGTGACAATGATTGCCTGGTTTTATCAAGGACCGTGTGCTTCTTGATGGTGTGAGGGGAGTGGCTCCTGCCTCCCCAGCCCCCAGCCCCCACCCTCCAGCCCCCAGATCCCAGCATGGACCACTGGCTTCCCCATCTGCAGAGCTGAGAGCTGGTTTTGGCGAGCGATAAAGAAGCTGTGATTCTTATGGAGGGCGCCCTGGGAGAGGCGAAGAGACACCCCCCCACCAGGCCCTGCTCCCAGCAGCCTCTCCTGCACCTACCCTGGGGACTGCATTAAGAATAACAAAACTGGCGGCTACATCTTGGTTGGCCTCCTGGGTGCCAGGTACCACCTGGTTGCTTTACACCTGCCATCGGACTTCGGTCTTAACGAAGAGCATGCCAGGGAGGTGCCCGTAGGATTCCTTCTGTGTGTCAGGAAGACCAAGTACACAGAGGACCGGCAAACTCATCAAGGCCACAAGAGTCCAGATTCACACGGGGTGGGTCAGACTCTAAAAGTCAGCCTATCCCACTGTCCTCCTTACCTGCAGTCCATACCCTGACCTACAAGCCCATGGGCACTGTCGTTATGGCAGGATTCCCGGGTCCTTAAGGCAGGATTCCTGGTCCTTATGGCAGGATTCCCGGGTCCTTATGGCAGGATTCCTGGTCCTTAGGGCAGGATTCCCGGGTCCTTAGGGCAGGATTCCCGGGTCCTTATGGCAGGATTCCCTGGTCCTTATGGCAGGATTCCCTGGTCCTTATGGCAGGATTCCCGGGTCCTTATGGCAGGATTCCTGGTCCTTATGGCAGGATTCCCGGTCCTTATGGCAGGATTCCCTGGTCCTTATGGCAGGATTCCCGGGTCCTTATGGCAGGATTCCTGGTCCTTATGGCAGGATTCCTGGTCCTTATGGCAGGATTCCTGGTCCTTATGGCAGGATTCTTGGGTCCTTATGGCAGGATTCCTGGTCCTTAGGGCAGGATTCCCGGGTCCTTAGGGCAGGATTCCCGGGTCCTTATGGCAGGATTCCCGGGTCCTTATGGCAGGATTCCCGGGTCCTTAGGGCAGGATTCCCGGGTCCTTATGGCAGGATTCCCTGGTCCTTATGGCAGGATTCCCCGGTCCTTATGGCAGGATTCCTGGGTCCTTATGGCAGGATTCCCGGGTCCTTATGGCAGGATTCCCAGGGTCCTTATGGCAGGATTCCGGGTCCTTATGGC
>NW_005871496.1:771613-772883 GCF_000147115.1 Myotis lucifugus
TTCCTTTATGACAGGGATTCCAGGTCCTTAAGAGATGAATTCCTGGTCCTTATGGCAGGATTTCTGGTCCTTATGGCAGGATTCCTTTTCCTTAAGGCAGGATTTCCTGGTCTTTATGGAAGGATTCATAGGTCCTTACGGCAGGATTCCTGCTCCTCACGCACACGATTCCTGGGTCTTTAGGGCAGGATTCCTGGTCTTTATGGCAGGATTCCTGGTCCTTATGGCAGGTTTCCCTGGTCATTATGGCAGGATTCCTTTTCCTTATGGCAGGATTCCTGGTCCTTATGGCAGGATTCCTGGTCCTTATGGCAGGATTCCTTTTCCTTATGGCAGGATTCCTGGTCCTTATGGCAGGATTCCTGGGTCCTTACGCCAGGATTCCTGGTCCTTACGGCAGGATTCCTGGTCCTTACGGCAGGATTCCTGGTCCTTATGGCAGAGATTCCTGCTCCTTATGGCAGGATTCTGGTCTTATGGCAGGATTCCCTGGTCCTATGGAAGGATTCTGGTCCTTATGGCAGGATTCTGGTCCTTATGGCAGGATTCCCTGGTCCTTATGGCAGGATTCTTGGGTCCTTATGGCAGGATTCCTGAGTCCTTATGGCAGGATTCCTGGTCCTTATGGCAGGATTCTTGGGTCCTTATGGCAGGATTCCCTGGTCCTTATGGCAGGATTCCCTGGTCCTTATGGCAGGATTCCCGGGTCCTTATGGCAGGATTCCCGGGTCCTTATGGCAGGATTCCTGGTCCTTATGGCAGGATTCCCGGTCCTTATGGCAGGATTCCCTGGTCCTTAGGGCAGGAGTCCCGGGTCCTTAGGGCAGGATTCCCGGGTCCTTATGGCAGGATTCCTGGTCCTTATGGCAGGATTCCTGGTCCTTATGGCAGGATTCCTGGTCCTTATGGCAGGATTCCCGGGTCCTTATGGCAGGATTCCTGGTCCTTAGGGCAGGAGTCCCGGGTCCTTAGGGCAGGATTCCCGGGTCCTTATGGCAGGATTCCTGGTCCTTATGGCAGGATTCCTGGTCCTTATGGCAGGATTCCCGGGTCCTTATGGCAGGATTCCTGGTCCTTAGGGCAGGATTCCCGGGTCCTTAGGGCAGGATTCCCGGGTCCTTATGGCAGGATTCCCTGGTCCTTATGGCAGGATTCCTGGTCCTTATGGCAGGATTCCCCGGTCCTTATGGCAGGATTCCCGGGTCCTTATGGCAGGATTCCCGGGTCCTTATGGCAGGATTCCTGGTCCTTATGGCAGGATTCCCGGGTC